>NC_089837.1:345625634-345863134 GCF_035609145.1 Eleutherodactylus coqui
TTTCCATAGCGGCGAATAAGATGAATGGCCGGTCATGCAATACAAGAATAGTTGTAACCCGCCAGAGTGACTCTTCATTCTTACTCATAGAGACAAATCTCAAACTAAGGAATCCCTTCTGTGATGTCCATATGCCAAAGCTGGGTATATGGACAGGGGTTATCTTCATGATACAAATCTTTTAGCTAATTTTACAGCGACATTGTTGCTTATTTTTCATGGGACCATAATAGATAAGGCAAACATATTTTAAACTGCATAGAATAGATAATGGTATATTCTGGTTGTCAAGCAACTGAAAATCGACAGAAAAAAAAACGAACGCAAGTGTGAATGCTGCCCTACTTACAGATGATGTAAATGCTCATTTCCACATGTACTTACTATTCTTGTTTGTCCAAATGCCGGGCAGCTGGGTGTAAAGTGGGTGGACCCCATTATAGTCAATGGGGTCTGCCTGGTGCTGTTTGGTTCCGTCCAGAGACGGAACCGTTCGGCTGTGGGGGTTCCCCTTTCCTGTTCCCCGAACAGAGCAGGAAAGTGGAATCCCCAGTGCAGGTGTGAAAGCACACATTTGTTTATTCAGTTACAAGTGACTCCTATTACCTTAATTCTGTCACTAGATGGCACCACAATCACATGCGAGGAGGTAACTACCTATATCAGAAGTTGGAGTAATAAAGCAAATTATATAAACCAGTGTAATAAATTACTGTATGTGTAAGAATATATGGAAATGTGGTGAAAGCACAACGGAGAAAAATCAACACTCCTTAATCTAGCCCACAGTACACGTATTCTTCTATTTCGCTTACGCCACCTCTAATATGCTTATTGCAGGAGAATAGCCCAGTTTCTACAAGGGGGTGCTGATAAATCCTTGGCTTCAACCACAAGAACTGACATAGAACAATAACATTTCAGTTATTCTACACAATTCTGTCCTCGGACTGAATTCCCTGAGAGGCTTGTATTTGGGCACTCTTTTGATCTGCTGAGAAACTTTTCAGAACCCTTTTGGCAGTCACTTTCCTCATGTCCAGATGATTGTGAATTAGGCCGCCTTCACACGGGCAACAAAATTGTGCGATTTCTTGCGATGTGACAGCTCTACAAATCGCATGTATGTAGAGCCCATGCTTTCCTATGGGTTCCTTCACATTAGCGATGTTTTGTAGGCTGCTTGATTGTGAGAAAAAAATTACAACATGCTGAATATTGCCGCAATTTACGATGTTTTGTAGCCCATGTTTCCCTATGGAGCCTTCTGTTGTGTTGCATTGCACGAAATTGCAGTTTTTGTGTAGTGCGATGCAACTTTTACAGTAGAAAGTCCTACTGTTTGTCCCTACAATAATCCCTAGCTGCATGTAAAAAATTAAAAAAAAACATACATCACCTAACAGGCGCTGTCCGCTCTGCCGCACTTCTCCTCCCGAAGCTCTGCTGCACTTGTCTGCAGTCTACAGCCAGCGCTTCCTGGTCAGGGGGTTCATAAATCCCACCTCCAGGGAGTGCTGGCTCTGATTGGTTCTCGTGTGCCACAGCCAATCACAACCATTTAATCTGGCAGAGTGGACAGCACTTGTTAGGTGATTTATTGTTTTATTAATTTATTTTTTAATGCAGCTAAGGCTTATTTTTGAGGTAAGGCTTATATTTCAAGCCCCCCCCCCCCCCCTTCCCTTAAAATCCCCGCGAAAGAGCTCAACAAAGTCGCACAACTTTGTAGCGCAGCTAAATCTTGATATCGCTGCGAGAAAATGCAGTAATATCGCACAGAAATCGCAGGAACACAGCTGCGATATCACTGTCACCCATGTGAAAGAGCCTTATGGACCCAAGTCTTTCTCTGGAAATGTTCAGAGCCTCAGCTATTGTCTTAGCGGAAAATTGCCAGTATTCAAGAATGACGTCACGGTCTTCAACGTTTGTGTTGAAATGGCTGATTTTAAAAAGAACCTGTCACGTCCCTACTTCACCATAAACTAAGTAATTACGGCTTGATAAAGGTGTCTCAGTACACAGAAGCGCACTGCCATCTTCCTGTATCAGTATGTATATGAAATATTACTATTATCTTTATTTTTGTCTATAATGTGTGTAGCTTTGCAGCCTATATTTTTATATTAAGGTCACCTGTGGAAATCTATATCACTGCTGGGGACATCATTGCTGTTCAACCCCCTACCTGGATTAAGGGGGATCTTGATTGAAATGAGTTAGTACTCTCCTATTATTGTGGCCTATTACCTGGAGCACTGTTTTTTTTATATATTGTGTTTCCATAAACTAAGTTATGGTGAACATTTTTTTTTCAGAGTCCCATACGTGTGCTCTTCCATACACTTGTATAGGAGAGTGTGCGCAGCAGACACTGAAAAGAGTCACATTTTCGTGCTGTGCACTGACTTCACAGCATGATACCCCAGAAGCTGGGGAGTATAAAAAAAATACATCACCTGGCTCCCTGTCACGTCCCTAACAGCACCATAACTTAGTATATAGTGCTGTGGGGATGTGACAGCTATCCTTTAAATTTAACAACCCAATTGTTACTGTGGAGTGCGATGGGCTCTGGTCATCTAAGAACTTCATCACTACTCTGGTCCTCTTTGCAGTGAAATCTGCTGCTGATTCCATGATGTCTTCAAATTAGCATAAGAATGGCACGAGATCATGTTAACATTTGCTCACAAAGTATTACAAAGGTTGAGCTTTCAAATTCTATAACTCTTATTGATGTGAAAGAAATGAAGATTGAAAAGTCAAGAACTTATCAGCACCCGCTCATGTCAGCCGTTTTCTGCCTGCAGCCAGAAGCTTTTGCATGTCCCTCAGCCTTCCATCTAGAGGCTAACAGACATCACCAGTGAGAAGAGACCTGTCATTAAAGGCCAGTTGCGCACAGACAGATTTGCATTGCAAAATCTGAAGCAGGCGTCCATCTCCGGACTAAGCAGCAAATATCGCCCATTGCATGCTATGCAAATAACTTTTTCCTGCACTCGATCGGAAATCAATTCCGATTTCCCACTCGCAGAGAGAAAATTGCAGCATGCTCTATTTTTGAGTGGATTCTGTGTGGACGGCTTCCATTGAAGCCAATGGAAACTTGACGTCTTACGTCCGACCGCTGTGGTACAGAAGAAGTTACCAAAATGATGGGTACACATGGACGCCAGCTGGACACAGGGTTGGATTCCGTTGCAGGATCCTGCATCCGTAATCTGACCTGGTCGTGTGCAGCCGGCCAAAGTTCGGAAATTGACTAGAGTGCTATAGAGCCACTGCAGATGTACTGCAAGTACTAGGTCACCTGTATGGGTGAACACATTTCTTCATGGCAATAGGCAAGTGCATTAACTTACCAAAATGTTTCCCTTTGTTTTTCCTAGAGCTCCCCAGTTCAGGTAGAAGACAAATTGAATATATATATATATATATATATATATATATATATATATATATATATATATAAACTACTATAAACAGAAGCTGCAAACAGATGTAAGAAGGAATTCCCGTTTATCGGATATACTGGAGAGGGGTACTTGTTCTGATTTTGCCCCAGAAGTCTAATCAATACCATTGTAAATGCATAATGACTAGAGATGAGCGAACGTACTCGTCCGAGCTTGCTGCTCGTTCGAGTATTAGGGTGTTCGAGATGCTCGTTACTCGAGACGAGCACCACGCGATATTCGAGTTACTTTCACTTTCATCGCTGAGACATTTGCGCGCTTTTCTGGCCAATAGAAAGACAGGGAAGGCATTACAACTTCCTCCTGTGATGTTCCAGCCCTATCCCACCCCCCTGCAGTCAGTGGCTGGGGAGATCAGGTGTCACCCGAGTATTTAAATCTGCCCCGCCCGCGGCTCGCCACACATGCATTCTGACAGAGATCAGGGAAAGTGCTGCTGATGCTGCTGCTGCTATAGGGAGAGTGTTAGGTGTAATATTAGGCTTCAAGAACCCCAACGGTCCTTCTTAGGGCCACATCTGACCGTGTGCAGTACTGTTGAGGCTGCTTTTAGCAGTGTTGCACTTTTTTTTTTTTTTTTGCATATCGGGCGTGCAGAGCATTGCGTCCTCAGTCTGCAGTCATTGTACATAGTATAGGGCCAGTACTGGTGAGGCAGGGACAGTGGGAAAGGTGAAAGAGATATACTGTCTATATAGGCAGTGGGCTTTTTCAAACAAATTTGGGAAAAATTTTATCTTTGGGCTGCCTGTGACCGTCTTGAGTGTACTGCGTCTCTGCTGGGGGTAGTAGTCCTAATTATTACGCAGCTAAGTGTTACAGCAGGCTTGCGCAAAATTGTTTCCTGGCTCTGCGTTGCCCGTTACATCACCGCCGTCATCCCGTCCAGAGGGAAACAGTCTGCAGTAATTTTACATAGTACAGGGCCAGTACTGGTGAGGCAGGGACAGTGAGAAAGGTGAAAGAGATATACTGTCTATATAGGCAGTGGGCTTTTTCAAACAAATTTGGGAAAAATACTATCTTTGGGCTGCCTGTGACCGTCTTGAGTCTACTGCGTCTCTGCTGGGGGTAGTAGTCCTAATTATTACGCAGCTAAGTGGTACAGCAGGCTTGCGCAAAATTGTTTCCTGGCTCTGCGTTGCCCGTTACATCACTGCCGTCATCCCGTCCAGAGGGAAACAGTCTGCAGTAATTTTACATAGTATAGGGCCAGTACTGGTGAGGCAGGGACAGTGGGAAAGGTGAAAGAGATATACTGTCTATATAGGCAGTGGGCTTTTTCAAACAAATTAGGGAAAAATACTATCTTTGGGCTGCCTGTGACCGTCTTGAGTGTACTGCGTCTCTGCTGGGGGTAGTAGTCCTAATTATTACGCAGCTAAGTGTTACAGCAGGCTTGCGAAAAATTGTTTCCTGGCTCTGCGTTGCCCGTTACATCACCGCCGTCATCCCGTCCAGAGGGAAACAGTCTGCAGTAATTTTACATAGTATAGGGCCAGTACTGGTGAGACAGGGACAGTGGGAAAGGTGAAAGAGATATACTGTCTATATAGGCAGTGGGCTTTTTCAAACAAATTTGGGAAAAATACTATCTTTGGGCTGCCTGTGACCGTCTTGAGTGTACTGCGTCTCTGCTGGGGGTAGTAGTCCTAATTATTACGCAGCTAAGTGTTACAGCAGGCTTGCAAAAAATTGTTTCCTGGCTCTGCGTTGCCCATTACATCACCGCTGTCATCCCGTCCAGAGGGAAACAGTCTGCAGTAATTTTACATAGTATAGGGCCAGTACTGGTGAGGCAGGGACAGTGGGAAAGGTGAAAGAGATATACTATCTATATAGGCAGTGGGCTTTTTCAAACAAATTTGGGGAAAATACTATATTTGGGCTGCCTGTGACCGTCTTCAGTGTACTGCGTGTCTGCTGGGAGTAGTAGTCCTAATTAATACGCAGCTAAGTGTTACAGCAGGCTTGCGCAAAATTGTTTCTCTGCGTTGCCCATTACATCACCGCCGTCATCCCGTCCAGAGGGAAACAGTATACATATATATGCTGCCTACAGTATCTGTCTGCTGTCTCAGCTCAGCCTTTAAAAAAATAGAAGCAAAATACTTAAAGGAGATGGCCCGCGCCGAAACGGGTTTTTTTTTTTTTCAACCCCCCCCCCCGTTCGGCGCGAGACAACCCCGATGCAGGGAAGTAAAGGAAGCTTACCGGAGCGCTTACCTTAATCCCCGCGCTCCGGTGACTTCAATACTTACCGCTGAAGATGGCCGCCGGGATCCTCTGTCTTCGTGGACCGCAGCTCTTCTGTGCGGTCCACTGCCGATTCCAGCCTCCTGATTGGCTGGAATCGGCACGTGACGGGGCGGAGCTACACGGAGCCGCTCTCTGGCACGAGCGGCTCCATAGAAGACTACAGAAGACCCGGACTGCGCAAGCGCGGCTAATTTGGCCATCGGAGGCCGAAAATTAGTCGGCACCATGGAGACGAGGACGCTAGCAACGGAGCAGGTAAGTATAAAACTTTTTATAACTTCTGTATGGCTCATAATTAATGCACAATGTATATTACAAAGTGCATTATTATGGCCATACAGAAGTGTATAGACCCACTTGCTGCCTCGGGACAACCCCTTTAAGGCCTACTAGTGGCCTTTGGACACTTGACTGCTTCTGCGCTGTGAATTCCACTAGCTCAGTCATACGCACCTACGTCTCACTACAGGCTTGCGCAAAATTCTTTCCTGGCTCTGCTGTGCGTTCCGTAAGCGAAGTCAGCCTCCAACCACAGGCCAATAAGTGGCACATTTAATTACAGCGTTCTGTTTCTACACTACTGGTAATACACCATGCTGAGGGGTAGGGGTAGGCCTAGAGGACGTGGACGCGGGCGAGGACGCGGAGGCCCAAGTCAGGGTGTGGGCACAGGCCAAGCTCCTGATCCAGGTGTATCGCAGCCGACTGCTGCGGGATTAGGAGAGAGGCACGTTTCTGACGTCCCCAAATTAATCTCACAATTAATGGGTCCACGCGGTAGACCTTTATTAGAAAATGAGCAGTGTGAGCAGGTCCTGTCGTGGATGGCAGAAAGTGTTGTCCTGTCGTGGATGGCAGAAAGAGTTCTACGCCGTCCACTGCAGCAACTCTGAATCCTCTGGCTGCTGCTCCTCCTTCCTCCCAGCCTCCTCACTCCATTACAATGACACATTCTGAGGAGCAGGCAGACTCCCAGGAACTGTTCTCGGGCCCCTGCCCAGAATGGGCAGCAATGGTTCCTCTCGCACCGGAGGAGTTTGTCGTGACCGATGCCCAACCTTTGGAAAGTTCCCGGGGTCCAGGGGATGAGGCTGGGGACTTCCGGCAACTGTCTCAAGAGCTTTCAGTGGGTGAGGAGGACGACGACGATGAGACACAGTTGTCTATCACTCAGGTAGTAGTAATTGCAGTAAGTCCGAGAGAGGAGCGCACAGAGGATTCGGAGGAAGAGCAGCAGGACGATGAGGTGACTGACCCCACCTGGTTTGCTAAGCCTACTGAGGACAGGTCTTCAGAAGGGGAGGCAAGTGCAGCAGCAGAGCAGGTTGGAAGAGGCAGTGCGGTGGCCAGGGGTAGAGGCAGGGCCAGACCAAATAATCCACCAACTGTTTCCCAAAGCGCCCCCTCGCGCCATGCCACCCTGCAGAGGCCGAGGTGCTCAAAGGTGTGGCAGTTTTTCACTGAGAGTGCAGACGACCGCCGAACTGTGGTGTGCAAGGTTTGTCGCGCCAAGATCAGCCAGGGAGCCACCACCACCAGCCTCACCACCACCAGCATGCGCAGACATATGATGGCCAAGCACCCCACAAGGTGGGACGAAGGCCGTTCACCGCCTCCGGTTTGCACCACTGCCTCTCCCCCTGTGCCCCAACCTGCCACTGAGATCCAACCCCCCTCTCAGGACACAGGCACGACCGTCTCCCGGCCTGCACCCACACCCTCACCTCCACTGTCCTCGGCCCCAGCCAGCAATGTCTCTCAGCGCACCATCCGGCCGTCGCTAGCGCAAGTGTTTGAGCGCAAGCGCAAGTACGCAGCCACGCACCCGCACGCTCAAGCGATAAACGTGCACATAGCCAAATTGATCAGCCTGGAGATGCTGCCGTATAGGCTTGTGGAAACTTAGGCTTTCAAAAACATTATGGCGGCGGCGGCCCCGCGCTACTCGATTCCCAGTCGCCACTACTTTTCCCGATGTGTCGTCCCAGCCCTGCACGACCACGTCTCCCGCAACATTGTACGCGCCCTCACCAACGCGGTTACTGCCAAGGTCCCCTTAACAACGGATGCGTGGACAAGCACAGGCGGGCAGGGCCACTATATCTCCCTGACGGCACATTGGGTGAATTTAGTGGAGGCTGGGACCGAGTCAGAGCCTGGGACCGCTCACGTCCTACCCACCCCCAGAATTGCAGGCCCCAACTCGGTGCTGGTATCTGCGGCGGTGTATGCTTCCTCCACTAAACCACCCTCCTCCTCCTCCTACGCAACCTCTGTCTCGCAATCAAGATGTGTCAGCAGCAGCACGTCGCCAGCAGTCGGTGTCGCGCGGCGTGGCAGCACAGCGGTGGGCAAGCGTCAGCAGGCCGTGCTGAAACTACTCAGCTTAGGAGAGAAGAGGCACACAGCCCACGAACTGCTGCAGGGTCTGACAGAGCAGACCGACCGCTGGCTTTAATTTGGTGGTTCAGCGCTTTCTGAAAAGCTACCCACACCTGCTCGGAAAGGTGCGGTGGCTCAGCGCACATTTCCGCAAGTCCAAGACGGACGCTGCCACCCTGCGCACCCTGCAACATCGGTTTCATCTGCCAGTGCACCGACTGCTGTGCGACGTGCCCACACGGTGGAACTCTACGCTCCACATGTTGGCCAGGCTCTATGAGTAGCGTAGAGCTATAGTGGAATACCAACTCCAACATGGGCGGCGTACTAGGAGTCAGCCTCCTCAATTCTTTACAGAAGAGTGGGCCTGGTTGGCAGACATCTGCCAGGTCCTTGGAAACTTTGAGGAGTCTACCCAGATGGTGAGCGGCGATGCTGCAATCATTAGCGTCACCATTCCTCTGCTATGCCTCTTGAGAAGTTCCCTGCAAAGCATAAAGGCAGACGCTTTGCGCTCGGAAACAGTGGCGGGGGAAGACAGTATGTCGCTGGATAGTCAGAGCACCCTCATGTCTATATCTCAGCACGTTGAGGAGGAGGAGGAGGGGGAGGAGCATGAGGAGGAGGGGGAAGAGACAGCTTGGCCCACTGCTGAGGGTACCCATGCTGCTTGCCTGTCATCCTTTCAGCGTGTATGGCCTGAGGAGGAGGAGGAGGAGGAGGAGGATCCTGAAAGTGATCTTCCGAGTGAGGACAGCCATGTGTTGCGTACAGGTACCCTGGCACACATGGCGGACTTCATGTTAGGATGCCTTTCTCGTGACCCTCGCGTTGCACGCATTCTGGCCACTACGGATTACTGGGTGTACACACTGCTCGACCCACGGTATAAGGAGAACCTTTCCACTCTCATACCCGAAGAGGAAAGGGGTTCGAGAGTGATGCTATACCACAGGACCCTGGCGGACAAACTGATGGTAAAATTCCAATCCGACAGCGCTAGTGGCCGAAGGCGCAGTTCCAAGGGCCAGGTAGCAGGGGGGGCGCGGAGATCAGGCAGCATGTACAGCACAGCCAGGGGAACACTATCCAAGGCCTTTGACAGCTTTATGGCGCCCCAGCAAGACTGTGTCACCGCTCCCCAGTCAAGGCTGAGTCGGCGGGAGCACTGTAAAAGGATGGTGAGGGAGTACGTAGCCGATCGCACGACCGTCCTCTGTGATGCCTCTGCCCCCTACAACTACTGGGTGTCGAAGCTGGACACGTGGCCTGAACTCGCGCTGTATGCCCTGGAGGTGCTTGCTTGTCCTGCGGCTAGCGTCTTGTCAGAGAGGGTGTTTAGTGCGGCTGGGGGAATCATCACAGATAAGCGTACCCGCCTGTCAACCGACAGTGCCGACAGGCTTACAATAATAAAGATGAACAAAGCCTGGATTTCCCCAGAGTTCTCTTCTCCACCAGCGGACAGCAGCGATACCTAAACAATATGTAGGCTGCACCCGCGGATGGAAGCATCGTTCTCTATCACCATAAAAACCGGGGACCTTTTAGCTTCATCAATCTGTGTATTATATTCATCCTCCTCCTCCTGCTCCTCCTCCTGAAACCTCACGTAATCACGCCGAACGAGCAATTTTTCTTAGGCCCACAAGGCTCAGTCATATTACTTTTGTAAACAATGTTTATACGTTTCAATTCTCAATTCAATAAAGCGTTGAAACTTGCACCTGAACCAATTTTTATTTTAACTGGGCTGCCTACGGGCCTAGTTACAAGTTAAGCCACATTAACCAAAGCGATTAATGGGTTTCACCTGCCCTCTTGGTTGGGCATGGGCAATTTTTCTGAAGTACATTTCTACTGTTGGTACACCAATTTTTTTGGGCCCTCGCCTACATTGTAATCCTAGTAATTTTTAGCCCACCTGCATTAAAGCTGACGTTACCTCAGCTGTGCTGGGCACTGCAATGGGATATATTTATGTACCGCCGGTGGGTTCCAGGGAGCCACCCATGCTATCGGTCCACACGGAGTTGTAACTCCATGTGTCCACTTCTAAAGAACCCCAGTCTGACTGAGGGATGCAGTGTGGGCCGAAGCCCACCTGCATTAAACCTGATGTTACCTCAGCTGTGATGGGCAATGCAATGGGATATATTTATGTACCGCCGGTGGTTTCCTGGGACCCACCCATGCTGTGGGTCCACAGGGAGTTGTAACTGCATGTGTCCACTTCTAAAGAACCCCAGTCTGACTGGGGCATGCAGTGTGGGCCGAAGCCCACCTGCATTAAACCTGACGTTACCTCAGCTGTACTGGGCAATGCAATGGGATATATTTATGTACCGCCGGTGGGTTCCAGGGAGCCACCCATGCTGTGTCCACAGGGAGTTCACATTAGGGATTTGTACCTGTCAGTGTCTATATATTAAAAACCCTGGTCAGACTGGGGCATGCAGTGTGGGCCGAAGACCACCTGCATTTAATCGGACGTTACCTCAGCTGTGATGGGCAATGCAATGGGATATATTTATGTACCGTCGGTGGCTTCCTGGGACCCACCCATGCTGTCGGTCCACACGGAGTTGTAACTCCATGTGTCCACTTCTAAAGAACCCCAGTCTGACTGGGGCATGCAGTGTGGGCCGAAGCCCACCTGCATTAAACATGACATTATTACCTCAGCTGTGTTGGACAATGCAATGGGATATATTTATGTACCGCCGGTGGGTTCCAGGGAGCCACCCATGCTGTGGGTTCACAGGGACTTCACATTAGGGATTTGTATCTGCCAGTGTCTATGTATTAAAAACCCTGGTCAGACTGGGGCATGCAGTGTGGGCCGAAGACCACCTGCATTTAATCGGACGTTACCTCAGCTGTGATGGGCACTGCAATGGGATATATTTATGTACCGCCGGTGGGTTCCAGGGAGTCACCCATGCTGTGGGTCCACAGGGACTTCACATTAGGGATTTGTACCTGCCAGTGTCTATGTATTAAAAACCCTGGTCAGACTGGGGCATGCAGTGTGGGCCGAAGACCACCTGCATTTAATCGGACGTTACCTCAGCTGTGATGGGCAATGCAATGGGATATATTTATGTACCGCCGGTGGCTTCCTGGGACCCACCCATGCTGTCGGTCCACACGGAGTTGTAACTCCATGTGTCCACTTCTAAAGAATCTAAAGAACCCCAGTCTAGCTGGGGCATGCAGTGTGGGCCGAAGCCCACCTGCATTAAACCTGACGTTACCTCAGCTGTGCTGGGCACTGCAATGGGATACATTTATGTACAGCCGGTGGGTTCCAGGGAGCCACCCATGCTGTGGGTGCACACGGAATTCCCATTGCGGAGTTGTACCTGCCTGTGACTATTTATAAAAAACCCCGGTCTGACTGGGGCATGCAGACACCTTGACAGAATGAATAGTGTTTGGCACATGGGTTCCCCATTGCTATGCCCACGTTTGCAGCTCCTGATGGAGGTGGCACAGGATTGGATTTCTCTTTGCTTCTGTACAGCATTATGGGCTATCGCCCCGCCCCTTTTAAAGAGGGTCGCTGCCTGGCCCTGCCAACCCTCTGCAGTGTGTGCCTGCGGTTCCTCCTTATGGTCGACGCACTTATAAATAGACATGAGGGTGGTGTGGCTATGAGGCCAGCGTGTGGCATGAGTGCAGCTGAAGGCTGCGCAGGGACACTTTGGTGTGCGCTGTGGACACTGCGTCGTGCGGGGGGGGGGGGGGGGGGTTGGGCAGCATGGTAACCCAAGAGAAGTGGCAGCGGAGTGTCATGCAGGCAGTGATTGTGCTTTGTTGGAGGTAGTGTGGTGCTTAGCTAAGGTATGCCTTGCTAATGAGGGTTTTACAGAAGTAAAAATTGTTGGGAGGGGGGGGGCACTCTTTCCGCTATTGTGGCTTAATAGTGGGACCTGGGAACTTGAGATGCAGCCCAACATGTAGCCCCTCGCCTGCCCTATCCGTTGCTGTGTCGTTCCCATCACTTTCTTGAATTGCCCAGATTTTCACAAATGAAAACCTTAGCGAGCATCGGCGATATACAAAAATGCTCGGGTCGCCCATTGACTTCAATGGGGTTTGTTACTCAAAACGAACCCTCGAGCATCGCGGAAAGTTCGACTCGAGTAACGAGCACTCGAGCATTTTGGTGCTCGTTCATCTCTAATAATGACCCATTCATTGCTGCTAAACCTCTGTCTATCCATGATTTGATAAGAGACTTTGAATTACACATCATCTTTCCCCCAGGCCTTTTTAGTTGAGATCCTGGCCTGACTGTGCCGCTAATGATGCAAGCCAACAACACCATAGGGATTAGGTTTTTTTGAACTAAAACAATTCCTGCATTGAGAATCTGTGAAGTTCATTTCATTTCTTTATCAGATATGACCTTACTGTGCATAAAGATGTTCATCAGCTTACACGTAAACCAGGATATGATTACTTACAATCACACAATTATTTTGGATTAGATCAGTGAAAGCATGCATGACTGAAAGGGATTCGGTCAGCGTGATCAGGCTGTCCAAACCACAGGTATCATGTTATAGAGCAGGAGGAGCCGAGCACATAGATTATATAGTTTTATGGTAAAAGATTCAGTATAACTTTTTATTCATTTAAACCTGAAGAGTCCAATGGGCGGAGCTATTGGTGATTGACAGCTATCCCTGTATGTACAGTTATGCATAGATCGTTGTCAATCACTGACAGCTGCACATCCCCTCACCTCACAATTCTTTGCACCGTCAGCACAATTGGACAGTCTCTGGTGAGTGCCACCCACTAGCCAGGTCACTTTTTATTCAATTGTTTTGGGAGACAGGGTAAGAAAAAAGCCAGCAATTCCAGCATTCTGTACTTTTTTACGGTGTTCACCGTGTTGGGTAAATAGTTCAATATTTTAATAGCTTTGACTTTTATGAAAATGGTGACACCAATTTTTTTTCATTGTCTAGATTTTTTTACGGGAGAAAGAGGAATTCGTTTCTTAGAAATTATATTATGTCTTTTTCTACATATTTTCTTTAATTCCCATAGGGAACTTGCAATGCAATTGCTTGATCACTTGTACTATATACTGCAATAGTTCAGTATTAGAAATGAGCGAGCACCAAAATGCTCAGGTGCTCGTTACTCGGGACGAAATTATCGCGATGCTCGAGGGTTCGTTTCGAGTAACGAACCCCATTGAAGTCAATGGGCGACTCGAACATTTTTGTATATCGCCGATGCTCGCTAAGGTTTCCATTTGTGAAAATCTGGGCAATTCAAGAAAGTGATGGGAACGACACAGCAACGGATAGGGTAGGCGAGGGGCTACATGTTGGGCTGCATCTCAAGTTCCCAGGTCCCACTATTAAGCCACAATAGCGGCAAGAGTGGGCCCCCCCCCTCCCAACAACTTTTACTTCTCAAAAGCCCTCATTAGCAATGCATACCTTAGCTAAGCACCACACTACCTCCAACAAAGCACAATCACTGCCTGCATGACACTCCGCTGCCACTTCTCCTGGGTTACATGCTGCCCAACCCCCCCCCCCACGCGCACGACGCAGTGTCCACAGCGCACAACAAACTGTCCCTGCCCAGCCTTCAGCTGCCCTCATGCCACGCCACCCTCATGTCTATTTATAAGTGCGTCTGCCAGAGGAACCGCAGGCACACACTGCAGAGGGTTGGCACGGCTAGGCAGCGACCCTCTTTAAAAGGGGCGGGGCGATAGTCCACAATGCTGTACATAAGCAATGAGAAATCCAATCCTGTGCCACCTCCATCTGGAGCTGCACACGTGGGCATAGCAATGGGGAACCTATGTGCCACACACTATTCATTCTGTCTAGGTGTCTGCATGCCCCAGTCAGACCGCGGTTTTTTATAAATAGTCACAGGCAGGTACAACTCCGCAATGGGAATTCCGTGTGCACCCACAGCATGGGTGGCTCCCTGGAAACCACCGGCTGTACATAAATGTATCCCATTGCAGTGCCCTGGACAGCAGAGCTAACGTCAGATTAAATGCAGGTGGGCTTCGGCCCACACTGCATGCCCCAATCGGACCAGGGTTTTTAATTCATAGACACAGGCAGGTACAACTCCCTATTGTGAAGTCCCTGTGGACCCACAGCATGGGTGGGTGCAAGGAAGCCACCGGCGGTACATAAATATATCCCATTGCATTGCCCATCACAGCTGAGGTAATAATGTCATGTTTAATGCAGGTGGGCTTCGGCCCACACTGCATGCCCCAGTCAGACTGGGGTTCTTTAGAAGTGGACACATGCAGTTACAACTCCCTGTGGACCCACAGCATGGGTGGCTCCCTGGAACCCACCGGCGGTACATATATATATCCCATTGCATTGCCCATCACAGCTGAGGTAATGTCATGTTTAATGCAGGTGGGCTTCGGGCCACACTGCATGCCCCAGTCAGACTGGGGTTCTTTAGAAGTGGACACATGTAGTTACAACTCTGTGTGGACCGACAGCATGGGTGGGTGCCAGGAAGCCACCGGCGGTAGATAAATATATCCCATTGCATTGCCCATCACAGCTGAGGTAATAAATTCATGTTTAATGCAGGTGGGCTTCGGCCCACACTGCATGCCCCAGTCAGACTGGGGTTCTTTAGAAGTGGACACATGTAGTTACAACTCCGTGTGGACTGACAGCATGGGTGGGTGCCAGGAAGCCACCGGCGGTAGATAAATATATCCCATTGCATTGCCCATCACAGCTGAGGTAATAAATTCATGTTTAATGCAGGTGGGCTTCGGCCCACACTGCATGCCCCAGTCAGACTGGGGTTCTTTAGAAGTGGACACATGTAGTTACAACTCCGTGTGGACCGACAGCATGGGTGGGTGCCAGGAAGCCACCGGCGGTAGATAAATATATCCCATTGCATTGCCCATCACAGCTGAGGTAATAAATTCATGTTTAATGCAGGTGGGCTTCGGCCCACACTGCATGCCCCAGTCAGACTGGGGTTCTTTAGAAGTGGACACATGCAGTTACAACTCCCTGTGGACCCACAGCATGGGTGGCTCCCTGGAACCCACTGGCGGTACATAAATATATCCCATTGCATTGCCCATCACAGCTGAGGTAATAAATTCATGTTTAATGCAGGTGGGCTTCGGCCCACACTGCATGCCCCAGTCAGACTGGGGTTCTTTAGAAGTGGACACATGCAGTTACAACTCCCTGTGGACCCACGGCATGGGTGGCTCCCTGGAACCCACCGGCGGTACATAAATATATCCCATTGCAGTGCCCAGCACAGCTGAGGTAACGTCAGCTTTAATGCAGGTGGGCTAAAAATTACTAGGATTACAATGTAGGCGAGGGCCAAAAAAAATTGGTGTACCAACAGTAGAAATGTAGTTCAGAAAAATTGCCCATGCCCAACCAAGAGGGCAGGTGAAACCCATTAATCGCTTTGGTTAATGTGGCTTAATTGGTAACTAGGCCTGGAGGCAGCCCAGTAAAAATAAAAATTGGTTGAGGTGAAAGTTTCAACGCTTTAATGAGCATTGAAACGTATAAAAATTGTTTAGAAAAATTATATGACTGAGCCTTGTGGGCCTAAGAAAAATTGCCCGTTCGGCGTGATTATGTGAGGTTTCAGGAGGAGGAGCAGGCGGAGGAGGAGGAATATTATACACAGATAGATGAATCAAAAAGGTCCCCGTTTTGGATGGTGATAGAGAACGATGCTTCCATCCGCGGGTGCAGCCTACGTATTGTTTAGGTATCGCTGCTGTCCGCTGGTGGAGAAGAGAAGTCTGGGGAAATCCAGGCTTTGTTCATCTTGATGAGTGTTAGCCTCTCGGCACTGTCGGTTGACAGGCGGGTACGCTTATCCGTGATGATTCCCCCAGCCGCACTAAACACCCTCTCTGACAAGACGCTAGCCGCAGGACAAGCAAGCACCTCCAGGGCATACAGCGCGAGTTCAGGCCACGTGTCCAGCTTCGACACCCAGTAGTTGTAGGGGGCAGAGGCGTCACCGAGAATGGTCGTGCGATCGGCTACGTACTCCCTCACCATCCTTTTACAGTGCTCCCGCCAACTCAGCCTTGACTGGGGACCGGTGACACAGTTTTGCTGGGGAGCCCTAAAGCTGTCACAGGCCTTAGAGAGTGTTCCCCTGCCTGCGCTGTACATGCTGCCTGATCTCTGCGCCTCCCCTGCTACCTGGGCCGCGGAAATGCGCCTTCGGCCACTAGCGCTGTCGGATGGGAAGTTTACCATCAGTTTGTCCACCAGCGCCCTGTGGTATAGCATCATTCTCGAACCCCTTTCCTCTTCGGGAATGAGAGTGGAAAGGCTCTCCTTATACCATGGGTCGAGCAGTGTGTACACCCAGTAACCCGTAGTGGACAGAATGCGTGTAACGCGACGGTCACGAGAAAGGCATCCTAACATGAAGTCAGCCATGTGTGCCAGGGTACCTGTACGCAACACATGGCTGTCCTCACTCGGAAGATCACTTTCAGGATCCTCCTCCTCCTCCTCCTCCTCCTCTGGCCATACACGCTGACATGATGACAGGCAAGCTGCATCTGTACCCTCAGCAGTGGGCCAAGCTGTCTCTTCCCCCTCCTCCTCATGCTCCTCCCCCTCCTCCTCTGGCCATACACGCTGAAAGGATGACAGGCAAGCAGCATCTGTCCCCTCAGCAGTGGGCCAAGCTGTCTCTTCCCCCTCCTCCTCATGCTCCTCCCCCTCCTCCTCAACGCGCTGAGATATAGACATGAGGTTGCTCTGACTATCCAGCGACATACTGTCTTCCCCCGCCTCCGTTTCCGATTCCAAAGCGTCTGCCTTTATGCTTTGCAGGGAACTTCTCAAGAGGCATAGCAGAGGAATGGTGACGCTAATGATTTCAGCATCCCCGCTCACCATCTGGGTAGACTCCTCAAAGTTTCCAAGGACCTGGCAGATGTCTGCCAACCAGGCCCACTCTTCTGTAAATAATTGAGGAGGCTGACTCCCACTACGCTGCCCATGTTGGAGTTGATATTCCACAATAGCTCTACGCTGCTCATAGAGCCTGGCCAACATGTGGAGCGTAGAGTTCCACTGTGTGGGCACGTCGCACAGCAATCGGTGCACTGGCAGATGAAACCGATGTTGCAGTGTCCGCAGGGTGGCAGCGTGCGTGTGGGACTTGCGGAAATGTGCGCAGAGCTGGCGCACCTTTCCGAGCAGGTATGACAAGTGTGGGTAGCTTTTCAGAAAGCGCTGAACCACCAAATTAAAGACATGGGCCAGGCATGGCACATGCGTGAGGCTGCCGAGCTGCAGAGCCGCCACCAGGTTACGGCCGTTGTCACACACGACCATGCCCGGTTGGAGGCTCAGCGGCGCAAGCCAGCGGTCGGTCTGCTCTGTCAGACCCTGCAGCAGTTCGTGGGCCGTCTGACTCTTCTCTCCTAAGCTGAGTAGTTTCAGCACGGCCTGCTGACGCTTGCCCACCGCTGTGCTGCCACGCCGCGCGACACCGACTGCTGGCGACGTGCTGCTGCTGACACATCTTGATTGCGAGACAGAGGTTGCGTAGGAGGAGGGTGGTTTAGTGGAGGAAGCATACACCGCCGCAGATACCACCACCGACCTGGGGCACGCAATTCGGGGGGTGGGTAGGACGTGAGCGGTCCCAGGCTCTGACTCTGTCCCAGCCTCCACTAAATTCACCCAATGTGCCGTCAGGGAGATATAGTGGCCCTGCCCGCCTGTGCTTGTCCACGTGTCGGTTGTTAAGTGGACCTTGGCAGTAACCGCGTTGGTGAGGGCGCGTACAATGTTGCGGGAGACGTGGTCGTGCAGGCCTGGGTCGGCACATCGGGAAAAGTAGTGGCGACTGGGAACCGAGTAGCGCGGGGCTGCCGCCGCCATCATGCTTTTGAAAGCCTCTGTTTCCACAAGCCTATACGGCAGCATCTCCAGGCTGATCAATTTGGCAATGTGCACGTTTAACGCTTGAGCGTGCGGGTGCGTGGCTGCGTACTTGCGCTCGCACTCAAACAGTGGCGCTAGCGACGTCTGGATGCTGCGCTGAGAGACATTGCTGGATGGGGCCGAGGACAGCGGAGGTGAGTGTGTGGGTGCAGGCCAGGAGACGGTAGTGCCTGTGCCCTGAGAGGGGGGTTGGATGTCAGTGGCAGGTTGGGGCACAGGGGGAGAGGCAGTGGTGCAAACCGGAGGCGGTGAACGGCCTTCGTCCCACCTTGTGGGGTGCTTGGCCATCATATGCCTGCGCATGCTGGTGGTGGTGCCTCCCCAGCTGACCTTGGCGCGACAAAGGTTGCACACCACTGTTCGTCGGTCGTCAGGCGTCTTTGTGAAAAACTGCCACACTGTAGAGCACCTTGACCTCTGCAGGGTGGCATGGCGCGGAGGGGGCGCTTTGGGAAACAGTTGGTGGATTATTCGGTCTGGCCCTGCCTCTACCCCTGGCCACCGCACTGGCTCGGCCTGTGCCCACACCCTGACTTGGGCCTCCGCGTCCTCGGCCGCGTCCACATCCTCTAGGCCTACCCCTACCCCTCAGCATGCTGTATTACCAGTAATGCAGAAACAGAACGCTGTAATTAAATGTGCCGCTTATTGGCCTGTGGTTGGAGGCTGACTTCGCTTACGGAACGCCAGGAAATAATTTGGCGCAAGCCTGCTGTAACACTTAGCTGGCTGCGTATGATTTTGTAGAACTACTACACCCAGCACACACAGACCCAGAACACTGAGCACAGTGACAGGCAAGCCAAATAGATTTTTTGCCCTATTTTTTTAGAAAAGGCCCACTGCCTATATTCAATCAATAATGTGTCTTCTGTCCCTGCCTCCACAATTCTGTCCCTGGAGTATTACTGCAGGGTGCAATGCTCTGCACGACCGATATACCAAAAAAAAAAAAGTGCAACACTGCAAAAAGCAGCCTCCACAGTACTGCACACGGTTAGATGTGGCCCTAAGAAGGACCGTTGGGGTTCTTGAAGCCTACAATAACTCCTAACGCTCTCCCTACAGCAGCTCCAACACGATAGCACTTTCCCTGATCTCTGTCAGAATGCATCTGTGGCGAGCCGCGGGAGGGGCCGATTTTTATACTCGGGTGACACCTGATCTTCCCAGCCACTCACAGCAGGGGGGTGGTATAGGGCTTGAACGTCACAGGAGGAAGTTGTAATGCCTTCCCTGTCTTTCAATTGGCCAGAAAAGCACGCTAACGTCTCAGAGATGAAAGTGAAAGTAACTCGAACATCGCGTGGTACTCGTTACGAGTAACGAGCATCTCGAACACGCTAATACTCGAACGAGTATCAAGCTCGGACGAGTACGTTCGCTCATCTCTATTCAGTATTGCTGTAAATATACCTACAAGGCATTTCATGCCAAAAGGAGCTATGATGCGATTCTGAAGTTTAGTGTAACAATAGTCATAGTCTTGTATCACATGATTTCCCCAACATATGAGCACTTTGTTACTTTAGATTAGCTTCCCTAGCTAGCTAGGAATGTCTTGAGAAGACTTTCCTAACATTGCCATAGAAGTCAGCACTGATAATTCATGCCGACACAGTATCCCTTCTTCCACTATTTCTCATTCTCTTCTGTGGCAAGTGATGAAGGGGCCAAGGATGTATAGTTCCTTTCTGCGTGTGTATTGTGCTGCAATGTCGTGAAGGCTCTTTCAGCACAACCTGTGCATGAAACCAAGGCTGTTGGTATAGCAACAGCTGCACGGCTTGCTTTTTATTACCATGCTAATTGCATTGCAGGGACATAATGTACATATAAATCCTAATAAGAATCATTCACAGCGGAAGCCTGCTGCTCCCATTACCCCTGGAGTTCTGTTAATGATGCAGGGAGCTCAGTAAATAACTACACAAGAGCAGCCTTGAACAACAAAGCAGTCAGGTGCCGGAGATCAGAATGTTAAGACGATACCATCTGCCAATTTATTAGTCCGGCATGTTTCGTATTGATGTCCAGGCTTGGTTGTCATTCTAGTGCATGTCTTAATGAAATATTAATTTCATGCAGATGTTGTGTCCATAACCCTGGCTTGTGTGCCCTGCTTGATGTGATCCAGCCAACTGATTCTTCAGAATGGGAAAGTCATTTATGGTTTGTGACTTTGCTCTTAAAGAGAACCCAAAATAATTAGAAAAAGTTTGAGATTGATATAAAATAATTAAAAAAAACAATACTTAACTCTTCATTTGCCCAGTATTCTAGTGGCGTCCCTCTGATACTCCACTGGTCTTTGTTTTCCTTAACTGCAGCGATGATGTGCCGACTCTCCATGTGACTGCTGAGGCCTGCAACTGAGCACAGTGGTCGCTGCAGTGATGATGTGCCCGATTCCCCATGGTACTGCTGCAGCGGGCATGTAGGGAGTTCGGCATGTCAGCGCTCCACAAAAACTGCTGGTGCTGGAACACTAAGCTAATGCTTCTTTTGCAGTCTTTATCTCAGACTAGCTTCACATGAGCAATTGTGATTTGGCCGTGAGAAATTCGCGTCTTTGTTCTCGATACCTGTTCGGCGAAACTTTTTCTTTAGACTAATCTTACATTACTGCCGCCCGCGATGAAATTGCGTGATCTTTTTATTGCGAAAGCCAATAGGACTTTCTAATGTTAAAAACACATCACATGAAAATTGCAAGTTTGTGCATTGCTATGCGATAAAAATGAAACTCCATAGGAAAACATGGCGGGGGGGGGGGGGGGAATTTAAAAAAATTGCATATCGCGGAAAGATAACGCATGTTGCTACATCGCATCAGTGAAAACATTGCTAAATCATTGGTTTCATCATTCTGCTTTTTTACTCACTCTCACATCAGGAGATTTTATCGCCTGTGTGAAAGCAGCCTAAATTCTTTGGGGTCTCAGAAAACTTTTGTAATGTTACAACAATTTTACCATACCTTCACTTGATCAAACAGCTGAGGCCTTGTTCACATTAGTGTCATAGCTTTAGTGTCTAATGGTAAACTTGCCAATGGTTAGAGTATATTTAGATTTATTACGGAAATCCCAGTGACTGTCCTATTTATTTGAATTAAGCCTGCAGAAATCCATATGCGTGCCCTCAAAACAACCTCAGATGATTGGAGATTTTCAGTTGCAGAAATTTCTATTGAAATGTAAGTTCCTATACATTTCCATTGGGATATATATCCATTGAGAAGTGTTGACCTATTTTATTCTTTTTTGTACAAATATTGTGAATTTTTGTCTGCCTTCACTTGGTCGTGCACGCCCCCTGCCCATTTACCTTCTGTCCCTCCTACTGGACCATATACATGGTATCCTATCTTCCCTGGTTTTATTTGTAGGTTTAGTCCCAAGAGAGGAGCATCCTGAGAGGTACCCAACTTTCCCAGGTTCAGATTATACCACCTGGTATGAGCGTTAGGGCCCACCTAAAAACTTGATCACCTGGATGTTGGTAGATGGTACATAATTTGATCAAATTGCATTGGCCTAAGAACCTTGCATTATTCATTGTGGTTAGAGTATTTATTATAGGTATGTATAACTCTGATTGTAAATTTATTTTGCGGGCTGTTGCCATTTTTGGTTTCAACTATCAAACCCCACTGACTATGATTGGGTCTGTTGAGTTTTTGGCATGGCGTTCGTCATTTTACCAGAATTTTTTTTTTTACGAACTTTACAATAAAGGCTCCTGATGGAGCATCCAACGCAGATGTGAATGAGGTCTGATTGATTTCAATAATAAATAAAAATTTATGAATCCTGATAAGAGAAAAAATTATGACAACTCATGGAACCTGAGGTGCAGCGGTACAGTGGCATCAGCCAAATATACTGCAAATAAAGTGTGCAGCCAGCCTCACTGTATGGACTAGCTGTGCACATTGATCGCAATGCACACAACGCTCGCTATTGAAGAAAAACATTGTACTCCAGCTTGTCCATCAATTACCTGCCTTGGTGAGCATGTAGAGAACAAAAAGCACATGTTTACCAATTGGGGTACCAGTCCTTGGAATGTTAACATTTCATTTTATATGGGTACAAATTAAAACAAAAAGTTAAAAGGATAGAAACCACCTTTAAATTGTCTTAAGGTGTTTTTAGACGGAACGATTAACATTGAAAAAAAATTTGCTGATTATTCGAATTTGAATGATCAATAGTTGTCTGTGTGTACACTGCACGAACGATGAACGATAATTCGCTTATTGTTCATTTCATGCAAGCATGAAAATCATGGTTGGCTTGTTCACTAATCATTTGATTTAAACACTGATCGTTCAGTGGTTCTGGTACAGTGAACCGAACGATCCTGTGAAGGAAAAAAAAAGGATTCATCTTTGTGTTTAAACTGATTGCCTGAGCGAACGAGCAAACTGTGACATTGTTTGCTAAAGGTGCATTTAGACACAAAGATGATTGCTCAAAAGACGGCTTTTGAACGACCATTTTGCATAAACTACTGCTTGGACTAATGCCTATTAGTACCAATTAGTAGCGTATGAGCCGCCAGGAGCTGTTTTCACGGAACAGACCACCCGCTGTTCCCTGATTACATTCCTTATGTTCTACGCGGGGCTGACAGCTGAGACAATGTAATCAGCGCTCCCCAGGCAGAGCACAGCGTGGTGTTTGCCTTATCAGCTGTTCTGCTGAACAATGGATTTCATGCCAAACTGAAATCCATCGTTTGGCAAAAAAGTGAAAGATGGGCACATTTACACGCATTATCACAACGTGCAAAAGTACCCCCGTGTCTACCTGGAAATGTACCACCTTTGACTTAAATGATGATAAAATGCAGAAGTTCGGGACTGTAGTGTTAATACATCACATAAATGCACAAACTCACACATTTAAAGCTTTTATTTTGAAAAATAAAATACAAAAAAGGTCAATAAAATCGTAAATGTACATTTTCTTTTCAAACCCCATTCCCCACCCAACTTCTTTGGAAGTTTTATTTAAATAACTGAAAAGAAATGTGCATTCTCCATGTACACACAGTAGGCTCTCATGGCTGCAGCTGGCAAGCCCTTCAGTTTGGAGCAGTCCCTCCTGATATCTCCCCACACAGTACATGATGGTTGCCAGTTATGTTTCAGACTGTAAAAACAGTGATATGATACACTTTTTGGAAGCCCTCAACGCTGCTACAGAACACTGCACAGCAGTGGCAGGAATGTTTCAGATCTTTTTCCACAAATGACTTTGAAATGGGGATTTCTCCACTTAAATGACCACAGTGTTTTGTCTTTTACTTCATTCCTTACAAGAGAATAAAGTATTGTAGGCGAATAATCTCTGACACTCAGAAAAAAGGTGGCAACTGCATATAGGCCATGCTGTATAGGACTATGGCCCTTTTGCACACCATTATTGTTCAGGTCCCCAAACAACAAGTGTTTAGATTCAGATATGCAATTAGATATTTCCAAAAAATTATTTGTATCCAGTGACATGTGTGTTTGTATTGCCCCCAATGTACTTTTCTTGCCTATTAAAGTAAATGGTATGTAACATTAACCTATATCTACTAAGAATAGGAGTATGAACAATAGTGTTCTGGATGATGAACTTACAGTTTATGTTGCAAAATAGAGCATTTCTTGTACTGTAAACCATTATCATTCATCAATGTTTACTTCAGATCCATTGCAATCAGATCCATATTCTTTATGGCTACATTAAAAGGGCTTTCTGTAAATAAAGCTTCATTCTATAATGAAAAGTTCAGCAACTTTCTGTGTGTGCAGTCATATACAGGGGGTGGACAAAAATATGGAAACACTGGAAGAAATGCATGGGATATGGAATATTTGCCATGAGCTGCCCTTTTGATCCCTGCTTGGCTGATTGCTTTTCTGGCAAACTTGTGTTTACTTCACCTCTTGCCCTGCTCTGGGTGGTTTTGGGAGCCAGCTGGTATCAGCAGTTGAGTAGCTTGAACCCCTGACCAATGGAACCCTGTTGCTTCGGCAGATGTTCACTTTTGCCCGGCAGCATCTGTGTCATATTACCTCCACTTAAAGGTGTTGTCCCGCGAAACAAAGTGGGGGTATACACTTCTGTATGGCCATATTAATGCACTTTGTAATGTACATTGTGCATTAATTATGAGCCATACAGAAGTTATTCACTTACCTGTTCCGCTGCTGGCGTCCTCGTCTCCATGGTGCCGTCTAATTTTCAGCGTCTAATCGCCCGATTAGACGCGCTTGCGCAGTCCGGTCTTCTCCCTTCTGAATGGGGCCGCTCGTGCCAGAGAGCTGCTCCTCGTAGCTCCGCCCCGTCACGTATGCCGATTCCAGCCAATCAGGAGGCTGGAATCGGCAATGGACCGCACAGAAGACCTGCGGTCCACCGAGGGTGAAGATCCCGGCGGCCATCTTCGCAAGGTAAGTAAGAAGTCACCGGAGCGCGGGGATTCGGGTAAGTACTATCCGTTTTTTTCTTTAAACCCCTGCATCGGTTTTGTCTCGCGCCGAACGGGGGGGGGGGCTATTGAAAAAAAAAAAATCCGTTTCGGCGCGGGACAACCCCTTTAAGTTACATGGGATTATAAATCATATTTCAATAAAACATGTAGAGACCGATTTTAAGGCATACATTTCGTACAGTGTTTCCATAGTTTTGTCCACCCCCTGTATGGCAGTTATGTGAAGAGGGGGTTCCTCAAACAAAATAATAGCAAAAACCCTTGTAGTTTTTGTAATGACTCATTTTTTTGCCACTATTTTGTGGTAACCGCTGAAGGTCAGTGCAACGTAATGTACTTTATGCTTCACTCCCTCCTAGTTTCAATACATCCGCTTATCATCAGTGCCTGAAAACATTTATTTTATACATTTTGAGGCTGAAATCTTCCCCTGATCCAGACCAGCTGACAAAGATGCAAGACTACTGTAATTATAGTATATCAGAGCTCCCGATCAGGACAGGTTTTAAGCTCCTGAAGATAGAGTGTAGATCTGGAAAGAGGTGAGAGATTGGAACACACCTGTGTTTCCCCCAAAAATAAGACAGTGTCTTATATTAATTTTTGTTCAAAAAAGTTTAACTTTTTTACATGTATAGCTGCCTGGACACTATTTAAATTGACTTTTTTAATTAACTGTTAGCAGGGCTTAATTTTGGAGTAGGGCTTATATTTCAAGCATCCTCAAAAAGCCTGAAAAATCATTTTGCATCCTCAAAAATTCTGGAAAATCATGCTATGTCTTATTTCCAGGGTATGTCTTATTTTCAGGAAAACAGGGTATTAGAAAGTTGGATAACTTTTTACCACAAAATAAGCTTTAAGAGAACATAAATCGCCCCTGATAATAACTGCCCTGTGTTTATTTACAGCAATGATAAAAATATCATTCCTTGTTCATAAAACAAAACTTTCATATATAAAAATATGAATAATTTCTCATGCATGCATTGAAGACTAATTGTCATACATTACTGAATGACGACTTGTCGATTCCATATAGTGTAATGGGAATGTATTTCTGTTATACAAATCCCATATACTGAGATGAAGAAATAAGACTGTACATATTAATGGTGTCTTCGTGCCATTGTACAGTGACATGATTCACTAGATTTCCAGATCGAAGGAACATTGTCATGCTTGTATTGAAATGCATCCCATTGCATTCCTGTATAAAACGCACAAAGCTTAGAACATATATATTGTTTTTGATTCTTGTAATGGACCATGTATACAATACACATAATTACACTGCTGGTGAGAAACAACTGCATGTGTTCAAGCATCGCAGTATATATTCCTAATATATACTTTGCTAAAAAAAAAATGATCGCACCCTTAGTTACAAAAAAACAAAGTCACAACATTGCAATGTTGAGGCCACACAGTGATAGGATTACTCAGTGGTTTCATATACAGCGTTTTTTGGAAAAAGGCCACTAGAGTTTTTGATGCAATTTCTTTGAGCCATGGCCAGAAGTGGATCCAACAGGAAAGAGAAGATTACCTAAGTTTTCTGAATAAGCTGCCATGTGTGTATATGTATACATAAGGAATTACGCCATTTCTGTCCATTCTATGACTTGCATCCTCTAATTTTCCCCATCTTTCCAGTCTGCAGGGTGTACAACTGATTCTCAATTCTCCCAAGACTGGTGGGAGGAACCTGGCTGCTGTAATCTATAGACGATACACAGTCTGCAGATTCTGGTCTCTAAGTGTCTGTAAACAGTCACTATTAACTCACAGACAGCATCTGTGTAAGTCGCTTTCCCTCCCCCTTTGCTCTGCTCTCTATAGATTTCAATGAGCATGTTGACTTATCCCCTTCCCCACATGCTGTTCTGCCATAGGAAGGTCTCCTGTCAATCAACTGACAGCAGGAAGGAAGGGAAACCTGTAGTGGCTAGGACTTTAGAGTGATTTTTCAGCACAAAAACATTATTTGCGATATGACTATCATAGAGGTACAATTTTTTCTAAAAGTTAGTGACCATTTAAGTCCTTCGTTTATATTTCTTATACCTTTTTAAAACACTTCTGGCTTTTATGCAAAAAAAAAAAATGCATAAAAAACTGCCACAACAATGTTTTTCCAGAAAAAAACTGTGTGAAACCACCCTTAGAAGTTTTTTTTTTTTTTCCATTTCTCTGACGTAAAAACATAATACAGTTGGTAAATACAGTACTACACCACCGCCAGAGGATTGACGCTTCAGCCATAAGAAAGTGCCATTAATCATAAAAGATGAGTCTGAGCTCCGGTGGAGACAGTTATTAAGCCGTACACGAATGGAGACTGGTCAGGGTACAGCCGACACACACATCATAGTCGTCTTGCAGTGAGGAAATAGTCATCATGGGTCTGTTCTTTTGTTAGCCAACATCACCTGTGTGGAGGTCAAACAAATATATGAATGAATGGAAGAATGAATGAACACCATGTATCAAATACATGGAGAGGCGAACAGCTCTTCATGTACTAGGCGCCTTGAGCGCACAAGCAAAAATTAACGCCAGATCTGATGTGGCGTTCGTTTCTGGGATAAATTAAGTCAGTTTCTGGTGTAAATCTATATATATATATATATATATATAAAGACGAAAGCCCTGACTGACTCACTCACTCAGTCACTCGCCAAAAGTTCTCCAACTTCCCGATGTCGTAGAAACGTGAAATTTGACACAAGCATAGATTATCTCCAAAATAGGAAAAGTAATTGGGTCCCAACTCCATTATTCAATTCTATACGCAAAACAATTAGCGTCCAAATTTTACGTACGGAATGTAATTTTCTCACTTCCCAGTGTCATAGAAATGTGAAATTTGGCACGAGCATTGATTATGTCATAAATAGGAAAAGCTAATGGGTCACAACTCGATTATTCAATTCTATGTGCAAAAGAATTAGCGTCGAAATTTTACGTACATAATCTAAATCTCTCATTTCCCAAAGTCATAGAAACATGAAATTTGCCATAAGCATTGAATGTGTCATAAATAGGAAAAGGTAATGGGTCCCAACTCGATTATTCAATTCTATGCGCAAAAGAATTAGCGTCCAAATCTGAATGTCTTTGCAGACTTTGAACAACATATACTGCAGTTATTGATCTCAGCCTGCAAGGACTTCCACAGGACCTATTCTCTATAGCAGAAGGTTGTTTGGTAGAGCTCTTACCTTGACAGACTACGGCTCATCTATTTTACAGCTTCAGTCTGAAAAACAAACCCATCATGCTTAGACAGATATGAAAAAAATGGATTTATGTGACTTGCAAGTATTTAAGATATTGTTAGTGATAGAAAGGTCTACACAGTGAAGCATTAGCGGCACATTAGCAGCCATAGCCAATAGTAAAGATATTACTGCTGCAAAGGGATTGATAGTTCTTACTTTAATAAACTAGTAATAAGGAGGACAACTCAGACATAAAGGCTCCTCTGAGATATTGTATGGTATTGTGCTGGTGATCCAGATAGTGAAGTGTAGCAAAGGCAACCCAACAAAGAATGTATGAGGCTCACAAGGGAAAGTGAGCAAAGTTAACGCTGATTACACATAGTTGCACTCTGAGTAGTTGTACAATCAGAATGGCACTTCTAGCAGAAGACTATGTGCAATAGACACAAATCATAAGCCATACCAGGCAATATACCCTTGATTCATTCTCCTTGATGGGAGGAAACTAGATGTATAACCATAATGCTCTGCTTTTCTAATAATATCAATTCTCTGCACCCCCCAATATTCTACAGGTGACCAAAATGCCCAATAAAGTGGCAGCATGCCAAGAGTTCTGTACGAAATGCAGACAAGTTTGGGAACATTTCTGGTCTAGCCAAGAATGTTATAGACGTTCAGCATTTAGGACTCTTTCCTGGAAGGGTATTTTTGAGTCATTGGTATAAAACAGCCATAATTAACTACAGAATGGCTTAATCAATAATTCATTTAAATATGCTTTAGCACCTTCCCTGCGTAAGGACTGTGGCTAGAAATGAGCATCACAATGATAAACCAAGCCATACTCCTAGGTGAACACAGGGTTATTCTATCCGCTCTCTCCTGGCAGATAGTCATTATTACATACCAGTACGTAGGTAACCAGACATATTGGTCTAGGCTCTAAAACCAGAACATCAAGAGGAAACATCCACACACTGCTTGTGCACTACATTGCTATATAGGAGGGATAACCAATGTGTTCTACTCAGAGCCATCAATAGGGAGCAGAAGCAAATTTAGCACCTACACATTTTCATGGTCTTTTCCAAATGTGAAATGATGCAGCTATATAATGGCGCAGAAGAAATTACTGCATAAAGCATAGATCATACTATATGTGAAGGACAGGAAGGATATACCTTCCCCCATCCAATCTAGTCAATTCATTAAGATTAGAATGTAGGAGGTAAGAAGATGTGCAGAAATGTCAGCCTTCAGGTGTGTTCACACATAGCGGACACGCTGGGGATTTACGTCCAGATTAGCAGGTGAAAAATCTGCAGCTTATTACAATAGCAGCAAAGTGGATGAGATTTATCTACTGCATATGGAAAAATAATCTATTGGTAATTGACATGCAATGCAAATTTTAAATCTGCAGCATGTCAATTGTTCCTGCAGATTTTCACCCTTTGCAACGCACAGGGTGCAATTCACTGCAGATACGCAACAAAGTCTTCATGTAAAACATGTGGATTTTGCTGGGGATTTCCCTGTGAATAAGCAACAGATTCTTTTCCATCAAATCTGCGATACGTGTAGACGTAGCCTTATACATGGTCCTATGAATGACGAAAGGGAGTTAACTGCATAGTCCAAGAAGATATTCTTGCCTCAGGAATTTCCTTCCCGTGTCTTCTTCAGCTAGAACACAAAAACACCATATTGGTTCTATTAAGTGAAACACTCCATAAGAGTAAGGGCTTGCTCACATGTGCGTATGTGTTCTGCGTATTACACAGCAGATACACATTGTACACACGTATTTACTGCATAGGTCAAGTCATACACACCAAAATAGGACAGGTTGTGGGTTTTTTTCATGGACGTGAAAAAACGCAGGTGAGTGGCCCAGCAAAAATCAATGAGCTTTAAGCAGCACATAATACGTGGGCGACATACACCGCCATGAGTGAGGCCTCAGAGAAAATGACCGCCAAGGAGTTTTCTTACAACAGGAATAGAAAGGTAACGGCGCGGACACCTCAATAAACTAATCTGTCTAGCTGGTGCACCACATTCTGCCCCATAATTATCGGAAGCATCCCCTGCACATTTTTACATGCGCCCTGCACTTGTATGAAAAGAGTTGCGCTCATGAATGACAAGACTTATCTTTTTCTGGCAGGAGTAGAAATCTGTATTGGCGAGATAGGATACAAAAACCCCCACAATGGACTGATCTGAATACTGGAATGTGTGCAGGTAAGGAATGAAAGGGCAGTCCCCCATTAATATTCCCAATCTTGCTGCAGAACCTTTTAGACCTGCAGCTAAATTCATTTCAGTTGGAAGAACTGGATCTCATTTCTTTTTAAAAAGGCTAAAAGAATTGCATAAAAAAATCAAATGCAAACAAAAAACAGCGGTCTATGGGGATAAAAGAAAGCAAAGCTACAAAAACAAACTGTATGTACAGAGATTGCACTAAAATACTAGCATCTTAAAGGGGCCCTCCGGTATCAGGACAAAATTCTGTCCCGTAACTGGAGTGAGCGGGAGATTGCTTTACCTGTGGATTTTCCTCTCTGCCCCTCTGATCCTTCGGTTCAGGGCCCTGTTTTTAGGTGTCCAGAATCACCAAAGCAATTTTCTAATGCACAGGGTGAACTGCTCTCTGTTTGGTCACATGAGTAGCGCTGACCAATCAGATATCAGGTATAGTGCATTGGTTGTCTAACACTATCAATGCACTGTGGAGGATTAGGTAGTCTAAAGATTGCATTGGCCATCCTAGTTGGCTGAAAATGGAACCTGGAATCAGCAGATTGGAGAGACAAGCGAGAAGAACAGTTGCAGGTAATTTTGTTCTGAAACTAGAAGGCCCCTTTAAGTAATTTTTAAAAACATTTTGTTGTTATGTATTTAAAAAAGTAGTTAATTTGCAGTAAAGCAATTTAATAGTAAATCAATTGAAAAACATTTAGTGCAACTTCTAAACAGACAGAGCGTGTGCATATGCATAAATCTTCTGCTGTTACTGCACCGGCTGATCACCGCCTGACCACAGTATTTGTACTACAGTGCGGACTGCCCGCATCGTTATTTTACTAGTAGCATTGTAGATACATTGTCATCACTTACATTATGCCCCCTCTCCATGTGGCATAAAAGCTATAATTTAGTTACTAGTTTTCAGAATGTGGAAGGAAACTGGAGTACCAAAAGGAAACCCAAGGAGAACATGCAAGCTCTATGCAGTTGTTGGCCTTGGTTAGAATTGAATCCTGGACCCCAGCATTGCAAGGCAATAACAGCAGTTATTACAGAAGTCTATATATGTACAGAATTGTGCTGGTAGGTTTCAGACGGTATAATGGTGTGAGCACTGGAGTGACTTGGCAGTGAACTTGTACTCATAATTCTGGCTGTTGGTTTCACTACTCACAGATTTATGACTCAACACAGCACTTCTTCCATGCAAGGAGAGGTGATACATACGGGTTGTGGGTAAGGGTGGCACTGGAGCTGCCAGCACAGCACGGCTGGGAGGTTTCTAATGACGTCACACGCATACAGCCTTACTGACTTAAGACGCAGGTCTCTGATTGATATCATTAGAAGCTGCTTAGCGATGCTGCGTTGGCAGCTCAGTACAAAGGTTTAAAGAAGTACATAAGAAGGTTCTGAGAACATCTTCATATGTACATACTTACTAAAATACAATATACAAGGGTAGATAGAAGCACCTCTTCACATTTCTATTAGAAAGAATGGATGCATTCTGGGATTTTCTGAATTGACATCCCTCTTCTGTGATTTTAGTGTGAGGATTAGCAAAAAAACAGGGACCGTTGATGTGGACATGCAAGCTTATGTATTTTGGCCAATATATTACCTAATGCCTCATCTTTCTGGGTATTTCTTACCATTTCTGCAGCAAGCAGTATGGCTTTAAAATGCTGGTAGCCACACCGGGCTGCATCGTATGTGGCGGCATCAATAGGTTGTAAGCCTCCATCATATAATACTCGTATCGTTTGGCCTGGCACCTTATCTATAACTTATGTATGTGTAAATATAATACTAAGCAGCCACCCTCCCCAATAAAAGGTAGGTATGCAAGTGGTTGTTCATCAGTATTTTGCATCTGTGCTAAGCTCCTCCATATAGCAGTTTGGCTGACTGCATGCTAAAGCGATGTGGTGCTCATATCTGCCTTTGTATATCATATCAGTATATTAGTAAGTATGACTACATTCCATGATTTATGTGAGGATACATCCCGCTTCTGTGATTTGTAAACATCTAAACAGAAGTAAATAACGTGTCAGTAAGGGGACCTTCACATTTGTGCTGGGGATTCTGCATTCCTGCTTTGTTTGGAGCAGGAAAGGGAAATCCCTGCAGCTGAATGGTCTTCTGTGGACAGAACCGAACACCGGGCAGACCCTGTTAACTATAATGGGGTCTGCCTGCTTTCGCAGCGCTGCATGCAGCACTATTTCTTCCGGTATTTGAAGCTGCATCTGTGACAGAACCGTCTGGAGGTCCCGACACAGATGTGAAACCACCCTTAGGCCTCATGTCCACTAGAAAAATACAATCCCCACAGAATCTGCTGCAGATTTCACGCGGATTTGCTTTAAATGGTATTTTTTCTTGCCTGCGGATATCCGCACCTATAGATAGCAATGTGGCAGATCCGCACGGAATCCGCACTAAAATGGAGCATGCTGCGGGTTTTTTTTCCGCACATGAAAAACGCAAAACGATTAAAATGCCATTTGCGGGTGCAAAATTCAATTTAATTGACTGCAGATGGCCAATGATATTCCTATAGGCAAAATTTTACCCGTGGAATCCGCAATTCAATTTTGCTAGTGGACATGAGGTCTTCGAATGATTTAACACCTACTGGTTTTGTCCCTTCTAGTGCCATTTTAGCAAAACCATGTACAAAAGAAATGCTACAAAACCACAATAAAAGCTGCATATGTGAATGTACTCTAATTCTCTTTAAAGGTCTTCTCCATGATTCCATTAATACCTAGGGACCCTTTTAAATGGGCAACCAATTAACGTTACAGCTCCGATCCACAATATAACAAGTTGACCGGTGCTCATTCAATAGTAGTTCACATAGGATAAACAATTGGGACTGGTTGTGCAGCCATTAGTTTTTATGTTTGTAGGCAGCCCATTCTGTTTACACCAGTTGATGTGCTGCTGACAAAAGAGGATTTTTTACTCACCATAAAATCTCTTTCTCGTCTCGTCATTGGGGGACACAGCAAAGACCTTGGGATATAGTTACTGCCACTAGGAGGCGACAATAAGCACGAAAGTGTTAGCTCCGCCCGCTGGCTATATCCCTCCCTGCTGACACCAGGCTAATCAGTTTGTCATGCCAGCAGTAGGAGCAGCCATGCGGGAACAGAAAAAACAACAATAGTTACCAATATGACACAAAGGTTCTAACTGTAATGAAAACACAGCACCATGTGCAACTTACAGAACCGGGGTCCTGGCCAGGACATAACACGGTGTCATATAGAAAGGAAGAAAGGGTGGGTGCTGTGTCCCCCAATGACGAGACGAGAAAGATTTTACTCTTTTCTCGCTCATGTCATTGAAGACACAGCAAAGACCGTGGGACGTTCAAAAGCAGTCCTCGAGGGAGCGAAAAAGGAAAATCACCAACGCACGCGGTCAGTTTACAGCAGTCTGTAACCTTCCACCTAGCGAAGCGTTGGCAAACGAAAAAGTGTGAATTTGGTAGAATTTAGAGAAACTGTGTAGGGAAGAAGGAACCAGACGCAATACAACCCTATCCTGGTGGAACCCTGTAAAAGATGGCTTCGCCGTGACCTTGAAAACCCTCTGGAGGGAAGTAACCACCACAAGGAAGACTACCTTCCAGGATAATAACCGCCATGATACCCTTGCTAATGGTTCGAACAGATGATCCTCTAGGGTGTCCAAGACTAGATTCACATCCCAAGGTAGTACCGGGGAGTGAAACGGGGTTGCGGTGTGAGCGACTCCCAGCAGGAAAGTGCGCACAGCCAAACTGGATGCCAAGGGGCGCTGAAAAAAGGACAGACAAGGCGGAATCTGTCCCTTGAGGGAACTAAGGCTGAGCCACATGTCCAGCCCATCCTGGCACCAAAGGACGAGCTCTCTCCACACGTGATGATACACCCTCGATGAGGACAGCTTCCTAGCCTTAAACATCAAAAAAACTAGATCTTATAAGGAACTTACCTAAAATCTCTTTCTCGCCCATATCATTGGAGGGAGGGGGGGGGGGGGCACAGCTTCGACCTTAAGACGTTCAAAAGCAGTACCCAAGGGGTAGGAATATATAAGCAGCCACATGTAAAGAAGCAAAATCGGCTCTTAAACTGCAAATAGGTGTCTAGGCATCACGCATGTTCAGACAGAGCAAAACGGGGGTCCGAGAACCAGCCCACCACCGAGAAAAAAAAAAAAAAAAGGGGGAGCTCCCGACGAGGAGCTTCCACGAGGCACCCATTCTAGAAATATGTGCCGTAACACAGCCTGAACATATGGTGTCCCTGGCACAGTGACACCGCTGCGAAGCGGCGCCTGTGCGAGGAAACCACAGAAAGACCAAGACTCCACCAATGTTGTCAGAATGAGGCACCCGTCTAGAAATATTGGCTCCACCAGTGTTGGCAGGAGCAACAGCGGAGAGCCAGGGTGACCAATAGCACATCCTGCTTAGTAGAGTCACGAGGACACCGGGCAAGCTGAACGTGCCATCAGTACCATCAGAAAGAGGGGATGACCCCAAAGAGCTGGGGCCCCTTGACAGGCGACCTGTCAAAATCCTCTGAAGTTGGGAAGGTGAGCGCTAAGAATCGAAAACAGTAGTAGCGTATACCATCTCATAGTCTCCTGCTAGCAGTCCTGCAGAAGGAAATAGTGAAGGAGGATCGCAGCGTGCTAACTCCGTCTGATTAAATGCTTGGTCTCCTCAACGGTGCTCTTACCTGCGTAGGAAGGCTACGTGGAAAAATGCTGTAGGAGTGAAGTCGCATACCACTCTTACTACAGAGTACCCCTAACGGCAGCAGCCCTGACATGCATGATAGGGGAGAATGCGAGGCCTGTTCGACCTGAGTGACCCACATCCGCATTGACACGGCTGACTGCCCTCCTAGAAAGCCACGGATGCTGGTTTGGTTCTGAGGCTACCAGGAGAAGGACTGGACCCATATTGGATCAGCATGTCAGAGCTGACTGGAGGGGAGCTAGTAGATAGATCTACCGCCCCCAGCACCCTGTTGGAGGAGACACCCCCCAGCCTACCGCTATCCTGACTGGATGTCCATCCCACACAGTGGTGTGAGTTCACCCTCCTGTGTAGAGGTAGATTGGAGAGTAATACTATTCCATCAACCTACAGGAGAAGGTGGAGCCATGCCGCCTAGGAATGGGGCACATAGCCATTGGTGGGGGGTGGGGCAGGCAAACGAATTGTTCAAACACCATAGAAGTACACAATTCACACAGAACAGAGCCTGAGCAGAAAAGCAGCTGAGACCCTGCTTATAGCAGGACATAGAGGTGATCAAGGCTCATGAGGAGCTGAAACTAGTCCTCTGGACCTGTGATTTTTATATGCACAGATTACAATAAAAGGAGTTTTTATTCACGGCACTTCAAGTTCCCACCTGTTTGATTCTGCTTTACATATAGCAGGACATACTAGCACAGACATTATGACACAGTTTACACAGAACAGAGCCTGTCTTAACTGATCCCATCAGCCAACTCCAACAAGGCCCCCAAGCGGCTAGTGTAGACATATCGCGGTCTCGTACCTGAACGCACAGGCGCCAGGGAGGATGGACTGGGAGGTATGCCGTGAGCTGGAGGCTTACCTTGCTTCCGAGGACAGGAGTGCAGCAGCCCCCCCCCCCCCCCCCCCCGACCAATCATGCCTACCGGAAGCGTCCTTGGAGACTAATGTCCCGCGATCCAGTCTACCCAGAATTGCGCCAGCCGCCAGGGTGAGGTCACACACCGCAAGAGACAGGGATCGGGCCCATTCTGGCTCAACCGCAGGTGAGGGCTGAATGTGGGGGGGTGCATGAAGGCTGCACAGCCACCTGTTCTCAACCTGTCCGCATGCGAACTTCGTATTATTGCGAAAGCAAGCATAATCTGTTCCTCTGGCTGGTCCCAGTCCGGACTCCTGAGCTCTGGGGTCATACATGGTGCCGGGAACTCACAGAAAAAAAATGTGTTATACGTGCTCAATGCCAACTAGTCGCACTCCACATGCGGGAGGGATATAGCAGCGGGGAAGCTGATCCCCAGGCAAAGCTTACCCTTGGTCCAAATGTGGTCTGGGGAACCGCAGGGCCAAAGGCTGGAATACTGTTCACTGCTAAAGCTTAGTACACCTGCCAGGATGGAGCAGGAAGCGTCCAGCAGGGGGAGAGGAAGGAGGGAGGGGGATTTGCAGCCAGTAAACTAATCACCAGGCTGTGGTTCTGAAGTTTCAACCTGCATTAACAGGTGAGTGGCGTTATACCAAACATAAGCAATGAGCTTTATGTGCACTACTCATGGTTTGTAGATTTCCCCTGCTACCTCCATGCTAGCCATAGCTATAGGAGACTCTGAGCTGTAATCCCGCAGGAGCTCATTTAGGGATTCAAACCTGCCACTTTCCGTCATAGCCCTTAGGAGAGGATCACTGGGGTACGGGAGATGGAGGATGGGGGGGGGGGGGGGGGGGATACACTCACCTCTCGAACTCCTGAAGGATGGCGGCTCCCCAGCTCCAGCATAGCATTCCCCTAACATCGCCTACCCCACACGAGGAGGGGATGCAGATCACCGGGAAGAATACTGGGGAATCTATGGCTGGCGGGCCACATGCAGGAACCCTAGATATGCCTTCTTTTCTTCTGAGGGGGCCGGGCAGACAACAGCCGTACAACTCCTGAACTGTTCGCCCTCCTCGGTTGGGCGGGGAGAGGATGATACTTACCTCCTGTATACTCACCACTTCCATCGCAGCGTCCGTCTCCAGCAGTGTTCCCTACCACACTCGCCATCGCGGAGGATGGGAGTTACTTCAGGGTGGGGAACCCTATAGCTGGCGGGCATCGATCTACTGCACACAGGCATGATTGAGCCACCTTTTCTTCTTTGGGTTGGGCGTTAACAGCGCGGCGGAGACACCGTACTGTTCACCCTTCCCTGGGAGGACGGGGAGGACAGGGAGGCCAGAGAAAAGCCCTGCCTCCCCGTATTCCCACAATCTTTGTCTTCTTTGAAGACCTGACTAAGACATGTCTGCCTCCTGCAGACACTAAGCTAAAAAACTGATTAGCCAGGTGTGGGCAGGGAGGAATATAGCCAGCGGGCGGAGCTAACACTTTTGTGCTTAGTGTCGCCTCCTAGTGGCAATAGCTATATCCTACGGTCTTTGCTGTGTCCCCCAATGACAAGAGCGAGAAACAGGGATTTCTATGGCCATATAAAGCTATCCTAAGGGCTTAGTCACACGGGAGCATCAGCGCCCGTGTTACTGCACGAAGAAAACTGTCGCACTTCAGGACGGACGTCTCTCTACAGCGCCAGAATTGCCGGTCATGTGTTCTTTTTTTCGGCGCTGTGGGGAGTCGTCCGTCCTAAAGTGTGGCCGTCTTCTTTGTGCAGTAAGGGCTCAGTCACACGGGCTTATGTGTCCAATGTATTTTTCAAGTGTGTAATGAGCGGCGCAAAATGCCCATTGATTTCTATCGGGCCACTCAAACCTGCGGGTATTTTACTATGTGCGTGAAATAAACGTAGCATGGCCAATTTGGTGTGTAATACGCACCAATATAAACTATTGGGATTAAAGATCTGCAGCAAATACACAGGTACATGATTATTTGCTTTGTACTGCGTATGTGAAAAATACACGTGTAATATACCTGACACATATGCCCGTGTGAGTGAGCCCTTACATGGATCAACCATCATTCAGATAGTCGCTCAGGAAGTTGTTGAAACACACGAATGACAGTCATTTATTCGTTTTTACATACAGCGATGGTTGTTAATTAGTTGCATGCCAAAAAATAATCCACATAGAGGATCTGCAGTACGAACAACTGTGGCTTCACACCAGACAACTCCTGATCGACCAGCAAGAGATGAGCGAGTATCTCCCCGCTCGGCAGAGAAGGTTCGGCTGCCGGCACGGGTGACAGGTGAGTTGCAGCAGTCAGCAGGGGGGGAGAGAGAGATCTCCCCTCAGTTCCTCCCCGCTCTCCCCCGCTCTCCCCCGCAGCTCCCCGCCCGCCCCCGGCAGCCAAATCTTTGCTTCCGAGCGGGCAGGTACTCGCTAAGGGCAATGCTCGCTCGAGCAGTTGCCCTTAGCGAGTATACTCGCTCATCTCTAACCAGCAACTATTTTTTTTTTTTTTGTAAGCTGAAAGGAAAAGGTCAGTGACTTATCGCTCATCGCTCTGTTAGTGGCTATGATTACACTGAATGACTATTATTGTAATTCCCTCTTTCCAGTGATTATTCGGTCAATAGTTGTTATGACATAAGATTAGGTCCTGGCTGGGGGACATTTAATGCAAGAGGACATAAACGTACGTCCTGTGGATGGTGCAGGCTCAGAAGTAAGCCCACACCATCCCACAGCAGCAGCTGGCTGTGACTGATAGTCGGCTTCCCGCTGCAACAGCAGCAATCAATGAGAACAAGGATTCCCACTGTTAACACCCTAAAGCGCCCTCCCTCTGTGATGTCATCCATGATGTAATCGCACAGGGCCGATGGATTGCCATGACAACTAAAAGACACACATCAATGTCCCGGCCTGCCATGCCCTATGATTACTATCATCATAATCATAACAACCTGTACAATATATTGAACGTACTATTTACTCTGCACGACAAAAACTTAAAAAATAAAAAAAGAGGCAGAATGCTTATTTGTTTATTTTGCCTCCCAAAAAACTTATATAAAAAATGACCCAAAAAAGCTCTATGTACCCCAAAATGGTACCAATAAAAACTACAGCTCATCACACAAAAAACAAGCCCTCCAGAGCCCTGTCCATGGAAAGATAAAAATGTTATAGGACTTTGAATGTAACGTTAATGTAAACTAAATAATCATTTCCAGGGGAAATGTGCAGAAGTGGAAAAACCTGAAAAATTTTTTTTGGCCTAGTTGTAATCATACCTGAGAAATTATTTATCATGCCATTTATGTTGCATGATTAACATTGTAAAAAAAAAAAAGCATTTTCTTACCATGCCCTCCCCCAAGAAAATAAACGTTACACAATACATTATACGTACCCAAAAGCGGTACCTTCATATGTTGTGTCCGTGGGTAGAAAATGCTCAGCAACAGGTAATTTTTAAAATCTAATATAAAAGACCCTACAGGCTTTTTCTTGCCCCACACTTTGACCCCTTGCGTGACCTTTGGTGGATGATTTTGGTGTCATTAGATTTGTGACATCCTCACCACCGCCATAAAATCCTAAAATTGGAGTTTGATACATTGAGTGACCCGTTAGGCCAGGTCAAAGTTCCTCTGTTAAGTCTAGCAGCGCGGTTGTGCTTCAGCCAACAGCACCGCTAGGGAAAGTCAAGCATTGCTAAGCCACGTTCACATTAAGTGCCTACCAGTTTGACTGTTGCCTTGTCTCCAAAACGTGGAAGACCGAGCCATGAACGGCGACCAGTTCAAGCCAAATCCTCGGCTCCACAGTTCTTAAAGCATTTACAACCATTTTTCCAAACATTTTATGTTCGCGCAGTAAACATCGGGTCAAAATAGTTAAATATATATGTCTTGTACATACATATACACACACACACTTCTTCGAATCTATTCCATTAAGGGCTCATTCACACAGGTGTATTGTCACCGCGTATTACACATGTATATATCCCGTGTGAAACATGCGGTGAACGAAGGCAATGAAAATCAATGGACTTTTATTCTTCCATTTACACCTGCGTGTGGGCACTGCGTATTGAGAAATAAATCGCAGCATGCTCTTCTTCTCTGTGTTTGATACTCAGCCCTTCTAAGGGCTACATATGAAACATGGTCCATACGCATACATTGCATATAGGCAGTGGTTCTATATGTATCCCCGCTCTGAACAGAGTGGAAAATGTAAAAAAAATACCGAATATACTCGAGTATAGACGGACTTTTTCAGCACATATTTTTATGCTGAAAAAGCCCCCCTTGGCTTATACTTGAGTGAGGGCCGGCGCTCAATCCAATCACAGCGCTTACTTGCTCATGGCAGGGAATTTAAAGGAGAGAGAATTACATAGCAGCTTCCCGCACCGCCGGGAAGAACATCGCAACGGGGACACAGACAGGGAGGCGAGCATTGCGGTTTTATTTTTTTGTTTTCTTTTACCTAGTCTAGCTAGGCTTATACTCGAAGCAGCTAGTTTTCCCAGTTTTTTGTGGTAAAATTCAGTGCCTCGAGTTATACTTGGGTCGGCTTATACCCGAGTATATACGGTAATAATCACACTGCATTTCCGTGACGCGTCATTTGCGAAGATGTGCAGCCCGTACCCGGTCTCTGCCAGCAGAACATATGGGCTGTAATGTGTACAACGGTGTGGGAGACCCGCAGAATTGTACGCATAGACCCATGTGAAAAAGCCCTAAGCCTCATGAAGAACCCTTGCTGTAACATCATGTATTTTTGTTAGCCATTAAAAGGTATCATATCTACAAGATTATGGTTTCTCTTGCTGGGAACAATCACATTTAGTCCATTTTCATGTCACACGCAGGGTTGTTTCTGCTCTCTAGAGAAAAAAAGCAGTGAAACTTTACTAAGTTCACATGCCACAATTCCCAGTACGAGACACAAGGGGGGGGGGGGGGGGATTTGTTTAGTTTATCTTCTGGAATTTTTAGAAACTACTTCTGCCAAAATTAAAAATGATTCATTACTGGCACTTTATACAATTTTGAGGGCCAACTCGTGGTTTATAGCTAGCATTCAGTAAGCAAGCCAAGCAAAACGTATCTGTTACTATGTATTTGAGTGTGTATGCATTAAACCCATAGTGAAACCTCTTCAAAAGACTACAGGCCCATTTATAAGGCGCGATGATCGCTCAAAGATCACGAAAGCTGGGTGACAGCTTTGAGCAATCATTTTACATAAACTATTAAGTAGCTACTCAGCTACTTAGGAGCAATTTAATGTGCAAATGAAGCCTTAGCTGAAAGCAGTTAATAGCCCAAGGGCTCTTATCTATATTCAGCTCCTTTGTTCTTTGTCGGGAAATAATGCTATCAGCACTCCCCGTAGAGAACTCCTGATAAGACTACAGGACGATTTTTAGACTGGCCTGAATTTAACGATCAGCTAGCAATGCACGAAAAGTGCACGATGGGCACACACTTAGACGCAACGATTATCGCTTTTTAGCGATTTTTGAGTGATAATGGGCCTTACCTCTGTGAAAGATTTTCAATTTCCCCTTCTGTGTATAGTTTTCACTGCAATAGCAAGTGGTCCCCTCAAAGGCCTTTCACAATATTTGATACAGGGCACAAATGTCACATTCATTTCAGTTTTTGATTTAAAAACAATAGCGCATAGTGAATTTTATTTCCCATTTAACAAAACAAAAGGGAACTTTTCCTGAGATTTAAAAAAAAATAAATAAAAATAATTTGTATGGGCAGGACAGGAGCAGTGGGGACGGGGCTCCAGCGCTAGACCGAGGGTACATCTGATCAGCAGGTATGGTTTCTCTTATTTCTGAGCATTCTCTGCCCATACACTTAAGAAAAATATATTCTAAAATGTATCCTAAATCTCAGCTTCCTGGAAACCTTAAACTGTGAAATGAATCAGTGATGGGATAGTAGAGTGAGTGCACTTAGGCATGACTTTAAAGGGGGCTGCTGGAGGGGCCAAGTGCTGCTGCATGTGCTTCTTACTCAGAATACTGCAGGATAAGGGATAACTGTCTGATCGCTGGGGGTCCTACTGCTGGAACCCCTAGTGAACCTGAGAATCGTGCCTTTGAATGCCTCATGTGAATGGAGTGATGTGCTTACCAATATCCCCCCATCCCATTGAAGTTAATAGAGCGGTGGTCACAGATGCCTACCACTGTTCCAATCATGTGTGGTTCCATTCTCCAGAACGCTAGGGGTTCCAGATATCAGACCCCAGCGATTCTGTGGATATGGGAATAGTATCTTTGGTAGCAAGACCTCTTTAACTCAACAAGTGTAATAAGAGTTAATAAAAAGGTAAAGTATGATTGTGGCCATTACATATTAAAGGGCTTTTCCACAAAAATAATATTGATGATATATCCTCCTGATAGGTCATCAATAGTTGATCGGCTGGGGCCCGCCATTCAAGACCCTGGCCAATCTACTGATCAGGCGCCCACTGACAATACCAGTATACTCTGGAATCAGGGCATAAGCTGCTGCTCCAACCTGTGTAGTGGCCAGTGCTTGCAACTGCAGTTCTCAATCCTGAGGCTAGGTCATCAATAGTATTTTTGGGGAAAACCCCTTTAAGTAGTGCAACCTGAAAACTTGCCCATCAAATCCACTATTTACCTCTGTGCTTCACAGTCTATCTATAAAATGTACAAGTAATTTAATTCCAGATTTTCCTGATAAAACTATTTCCAGCGATATTCCGCCGCGGGGGTGGAGGGGGGAGCACTGACAGGTCTCAGCGATGAGCCCATCTAATAGTTAGCCTATGGAAAGCATTTCATAGCATGATTCACGAGGGATTTATCGACGCAGATCACGCTATGACTATCGCCCGTGGACAGGCAGCCTTATGATGTTTAACACCGGGTATACATCTAAACAATACTTTAGTACAAAATAAATCAAAATGTAAAAGGAAATTGCACCTGGGGTATCTCTCTCAGGAAGTCTGGAAGTTGAAATTCCCCCTTGTAGACCTGAAAGATAAAAGATATGATGACTAAATGCGGCCACTTCAAAAACACATGGAATCCCCTCCATCTATAAATATATTACATTGTAAACCATCTGGCTGCAATACAGTTAGTTCAAGCTTAATGTAGGCTCTGCTCATGGTTCTATAGAGGTCACCAACCGTGTTTTATTGTACTTCCCTTTGTTTGGGATGTGACAATGTTGTACTTCCATTATTAAAAGTTTAAAAAACAAAATTTGTTTAAAAATAAAAAAAGATTTAAGCGGCTAAATAAAAGTACCAAAATAACCGAAAAATAATTAAATACAGTCAGTAATTTTCCAGCACCCAACAGTCTATGGAAATTGTGAAGATTTCCCAGTTAGAAGCATTTGGTGTGGACTATATCCCTGTGAAATCTGTAGACCAAGCTCTTTATAGGAGGGTACATGTTTATCATACGACCAAAGATTCAACATAAGAAGAAAGCCCAAATAGGCTCGCCCTGACAGAACATGGAGTGTGCACAGTATAAGTGTATAAGTATAAAGTATGCTTTAAAAATTGCATCCAAAACTTCACCTAAAATAAGGGAATCTGGGTTTTACATTAATTTGTGGTTTCAATTTTTACCACCAACAAATAGCAATAGTGCATGGTTCTTCAGGTATGGTTTTAACTGGTACTGGTGCATCTTGTCTCCTCCGGAACTAGGGGTGCAGTATTGGGTTTGTCCTGTTGGAGCTATACGGAATACACACAGCTTTGGATTGGCTACTTTCAGGGTGGCTGAAGACAGCGCGTGACACCCGGCGGTGGACAGGGACACAGAGAGTGGTGCCCACTGAGAGTGACAGCGGGGGACTGCAGCGAAGCATTTCCACCACTGACCGAAATGTAGGTGACTTGGGTGCCTGCTTTAGCAGTGGAAGTGACATCCATCCTGCCATGCAACTGCGGGCACAGCTTCAGTGGCGGCAGACTATGGAAGCAGGGATTGTAGCTAAGATTGGGGGAAAGGACAGTGCTAGACCGGGGAGGGGAGAAGGTATAGCGGCGGCGACAGTGACAGGAGCAGGGAGGGGAGATGCTGCTAGACCAGCGGGAAAGTTAAAATCGGGGTTCGGAATCGCATATGCCACCCCGCCGGGGGGAGTACGACAGCGGGGCTAGGAGCAGAGAGGGGAGGCTGACGTGACCGGAGCGGAGTGGGCAGTTTCCCGGTGGCGAAATCTGGCCACCGGAGGAAAGATTACAGCGAAGCCAAGAGCACAGATGCCGCTGTGCCCACAGTGACAGCGCCGCTAGGATACCAGCAGCCAACCGCAATCTCTGGGCATTCCATATAGCTCAGGCAGGACACACCAATTACTCCACCCCCACTTCTGGAGGAGACAAGATGCACCAGTATGTGGAATTCCATCCCAATTGGGATGGACTTTGAATAGTGCTCTATTCAAAGTCCGATAGAATGGGGATGGAATTTCAGTGAAAAGAAGATAACTTTGCGACAGAAAATATGTACAGGGATCCAAGTCAAGGCAGGCGCCTAGATTGCTTTTCCCGCTTCTTAGAAACGAGATTAAATATCAGTAGAGGGAGCACAAAAACCTGCTTGCTTACTTAATTACTCAGCCTCCTTATAATTTTATCAGCTTGCCAATACCATCTAAGCTACTGAGGCCAAAAATATTAGCTTGTGATTAGCAAACATGGCATTGTTCAGTCACAGGTTGGCACTACCCACCCGAGTTTGTTCACTCTTCTCATTATTTGCACTTATAAGAAGGCCACTCAGCAAACACTTTCCACTGCAAATGAACTTTGAAAAGCTGGCAGCAACCCAAAGAGAGCAAATATACAGAATATTGGACAGATGTTTTTTTCTAATGCATAGCTATTCAGAATGAAGTGCATTTATTGATGGGATAGCAATTTAGGTTATTTTCCCCAACAGTGCACTACACAAGGTGTCCCGGACTATTGTAACATGCATCATGGAGAATTTGTGGCCAGCCATATATGACTGAATGAAATGCCAGCCTGCAATACCATCCACATGCCCAAAAGTATACAGTAAAGGGTTATCAAATAGGCCCTATTCAGATGTGATGAGAATTTTGGCCATTGAACAGAAAAATCATCTTGCAGATTCCACCCAGAAAACTTCTAATTAGTTCTACTGCATGGGGTAATCCTCAGGTGGATTCCTTGACAGAACTGTGGCAGAAATCCAAGTGTCAGGCTTGGATTTCTGCTGCAGATCATCTTACAACTATACAATAGGTAAATTCGTGAATTGTGAATGTGACCCCAGTGAGATCGCCTTTTATTGCAACTTGAAAATATGTTTTCTTGCATTATTAAATCTCAGCTTACTATCATGTGGAACGGTCTCATGTATATCCTGCACTGTCATGTGTTCAGGACTAAGCATTTCTTCCTAATGAATTCACACTGTGTTTGGCCTTGGAGAGCCAGATTCTATAAACCCTTTGTCATACAACACAGCTAGAGAGCATGTGGCTTTCCTGGCACGCTGCCTTTGTTTTACTCTTTACACGGATCCTGAGGTTCACAAGTATTAATCACTGGGGGGCTTAGTTTGGAAACGGACAGCAAACAACACGATGGCACAAAGGAGAGGATTTGTATCATGGCACAGATGAATCACACCTATTGATCGCTCGCAGAAGACAAATGGCCAGGAGAGCAGCAATAAAGCATTTTGCCCACCTGGTGATGATAAATGGCAGAGCTACTATAAACTGCAGCACCTGCCTTACAGATAACAGAAAATAAATCTGTTCAAACAGGGCAACGCAGCGCTACAGCATGCAGAGAACTACAGGTTCTTAGCAACTGGGCAGTAATATGAGAAAAGCGGACACGCAAAAGCATAGAGAAAGTGCTGCAGGCAGAACAAAATGTACAGCCATTGACCGCTGTCCATCAGTGACACTGGTACAGCCAATACCGAAAAAAATGCACTATACATGTCTTTTTCTATAGGTCAGAATTGGTTTGCGCAGTAGAAGGAATGACATGGCACACGGTCGTAAGATGTAACATTTCAGCAACAAGCACATTAGGTGTAATGACACCGACAGGTACAAAATGTTTAGGAAGCGTTCACACCTCTCATACTTACTGGAACATTTGAAAGCTTTCTATCTCACTGCTGCCCTTTAGTGCAATACTCCATGTAAGCGCATGACAAAATACAATACTTTTGCCAAATTCAACGATGTCCGAGCAGATGGAGCACAGCTGATAAAACCTGGGCTATATTTGCAGATAGATGTCAGCTGGTAAACAACACGTTCTCTAAAGGTCTTGTGCACACTGCTTTATTACAGTTCTGCCATGGAGTCATACTGTACCTCTATTGGCCTCTGGTATAATACCATGGCATGACGGACTGCAGACATATATTCTATCTTACAATCATTCCTTACAGGGGAAAATAAGGTGCCTCACAGAGGCACCATAGGGTGGCACATCGGGTGTCTATGAGTCTGAAATACAGACCATGGCTGCACGTGCAGGGTTCATGCACATTTCTTACTGTGTGCATTTGTCCTTTAAGAGTCATAGTATATAAAAATTATATTCATTTAAAGGGAGCCTATCATCCGCTTGGAGCTACTGAAATCGACGGCACCTAGGGAAAAGTAAATTACAGAATGTGTGCTGGGGGGAGAAGATGGCTAGAAGGTTGGAGGAGTGTTTAAACTAGGGATTGGGGAGGAGGGCAACTGTAGAGATCGAAGATAGTGGAGTCAGTGACCTGAGACTAAGTAATGAAAAGACGAGTGGAGCGGTAGGAGGAGTTATTACAGTTAGTAGGGATACTGTTAAAATAAAGAATTAACCAAAAATCTATAAACTGTGTGGTGACTAATGCTAGAAGTCTGACCAATAAAGTAGACGAACTAGAAGTGATAAATGTCTGAGGAAAGCTACGACATAGCGGGAGTAACCGAGACCAAAACCTTCTAAACTGTATGGTGACTAATGCTTGAAGTCTGACCAATAAGGTTGGCAAACTGGAAGTCTAATGAAAACTATGACATAGTGGGAAGAACGGAGACCTGGTTGGATGAAAGCTGTGACTGGGCAGTGAACTTACAGATTACCTCCAATCAGGAGGCTGAAATCGGCACGTGACGGGGGCGGAGCTATGCGATGACACGTAGAAGGGGGCGGAGCCAGAATGCCACTCGTGCCGGACCGAACAGATGGGAGAAGACCCTTCTGCGCAAGCGCGTCTAATCGGGAGATTAGACGCTGAAATTAGACGGAGCCATGGAGACGGGGATGCCAGCGCAGGGAAGGTAAGTGAATAACTTCTGTATGGCTCATATTTAATGCACGATGTATATTACAAAGTGCATTAATATGGCCATACAGAAGTATATAACCCCACTTGCTTTCGCGAGACAACCCCTTTAATATTAACCAACAGATCTACAAAATAACAGAGGTGCAGGTTGTGGGGAACCTGGGAAATAGTGACCATAATATAACACATTGCAACTTGTCCTTCAAGAGAGAGTTTTAAATTGGGGAGTTATGAATATACTAGGCTTTAGGAAGGCAAATTTTGACTAGCTAAGAGATGCCCTTAACCTTTTTGACTGGGACAATGTCCTTAAAAATAAAAGTACCCACAATAAATGGGAAATGTTTAAAAACATCTTAAACACCTACTGTGAGAGGTTCATAGCTTAAAGGAATCAGGAATAGGCATAAACCCATGTGGCTCAATAAAGATGTAATGGAGGCAATAAACAGCAAAAAGCATTTAAACTACTAAAACAAGAAGGCAGCCAAGAAGCACTAAAAACCTATAAGGAAAAAAATAAATTTAAAAAGCAGATAAAAGCAGCAAAGGTGAAGACAGAAAGACTTATTTCCAAGGAGAGTAAAACTAATCCTAAACGGTTCAAGTATATAAACAGTAAAAAGAACAATACTAAAAGTGTTGGCTCTTTAATAAACAATGTAGGAAAAATTGTAGAGTGTGATTAGGGGAAAGCAAATCTATTAAATAACTCTTTCTCCAGTGTATTTACAAAATAAATGTCAGATGCAGAGTGATAATGTAAACTCTCCACTAAAAGACACCAGTTTAACCCAGGAAGAAGTGCAGAGCTGCATTAAAAAGATTAAGGCTGCCTGCAGACGGCCAGGTCAGATCCCACTGCGAGAATTCTTCCAGCAGGATGCGGTCCTGTGCCCCTGCAGAGACCTGCAGCTTACCCGCTGCCGGCGTCTCCACCCTGCGCTGTGTGCAGGCTGCCGGCCAGCCGGCGATGCGCAAGGAGGGGCCGGCCCGTCACCACTGACGTTCCTGTGCGGGCCTCTGCGAGACCCGCACAGAAATAGAGCGTGCCGCAATTTGTCTTCTACGTGTGTTTTCACGCAGACGAATCACGGCCGTCTGCCTAGGATTGCATTATCTAATGCAATCCTATGCAGGCAGGCACGGGCAGAAATTCTGCGGTAAATCTCGACGCGGAATTTCTGCCCGTGTGCAGAGAGCCTAAGATAGACAAATCACCAAGTCCCGATGGCATACACCCCCGGGTTCTAATGGAATAAAGCATTGTGATATACAGACTGTTGTTTCTTATAATGAAGGACTCTGTAGTGACGGGGTCTGTTCCACTGGATTGGCACATAGCCATTGTTGTGCCAATATTCAATAGAGGCCGAAAAGTGAACCTGGAAGCTACAACCTGGTAAGTCATACTTCTATTGTGGGTAAAATATTTGAAGGGTTTCTAAAAGATGCCCTCCTAGAGTACCTCAAGGAAAATAGCTGTATAACTCCATATCAACATGGGTTTATGAGAGATCGCTCCTGTTAAACCGATCTGATCAGCTTTTACAAGAAGGGAAGTTCTAAACTGGACCAGGGAGAGTCATTGGGTCTCATATCTGGACTTCTCCAAAGCATTTAACACTGTGCCGCATGAAACGTTGATATATAAAATAAGAATGCTTGGTCTGGGTGAGAATGTGCGTAAGTGGGTTAGTAACTGGTGCAATGATAGAAAGCACAGGGTGGTTATAAATGGTACATATTCTGATTGGGTCACCTTTAGGCCTCATGTCCACGGCAGTGGCGAACTCCACTAACGGAATATCGCAGTGGAGTCCACCATGGCGCCCCCCAAAACCCTTGACTACAATTGAAGCCGGCCGCGTGTATTGCCGCGGCAATTAGAGCATGCCGTGTTTTCTTTCACACTGCGGAATTCGGTGGTGGAATTCCGCAGAGTAAACATTGAGCTATTAGGTTCAATAGAACCAAATATCTGCGGCATAATGCTGTGGATTTCTGCTGCGTAAAACACGGCAGAAATCAGACCGAGAGCATTAGCCCTTACTAGTGGGGGACTTCAGGGGTCAGTATTGGGTCCTATTCTTAATATATTTATTAATGGCCTGGTAGAGGGATTGCACAGTAAAATATCAATATCTGCAGACGATACAAAACTATGCAAAGAAATTAACACAAGAGAGGACAGAAAGCAGTTGCATATGGATCTGGATAAGTTGAGGACTTGGGCAGAAAAGTGGTAAATGAGGTTTAACACTGATAAATGTAAGGTTTTGCATATGGACACGGAAATACATGTCAGGACTCGAGGCGAACATATCAGAGCTTGAGCGGGTACAAAGGTGGGCAACTAAATAATAAATGGAATGACAAACTGCAACACACAGAGAAGTGTTAAAAATTGGGGTTAAGTTTAGAAAATATGAAGGCTGAGGGGCGACCTAATAACTATGTATAAATATATCAGGATCTCCCAAGATCTGTTTATACCCAGGACTGTGACTGTAACAAGGGGCATCTTCTACCTCTAGAGGAAAGAGGGTTTCTACACCAACATAAAAGGGGGTTCTTTACTGAAAGAGCAGTGAGACTGTGGATCTCTCTGCCTGAGGATGTGGTGATGGCAAATTCAATAAAAGAGTTTAAGAGGGGCCTGGACGCCTTTCTCGGGTGTTACAATATTACAAAATGTGATTGTTTTCAGTAAGAGAAACCAAGTAATCTTGTAGATATGATACCTTTTAACGGCTAAGAAAAATAAAAGGTATCATATCTACAAGATTACGTGGTTTCTCTTGCTGAGAACAATCACATTTTGCTCTACTTAACACCGTACCAAACTACATGTTATATTCTTAATTACATGTTATATTCTTAATTACTTCACATGTGTTCGGTTGTGCTGCTGGGACCTGTTGTTGTTCTACGGGTTTCCAGGAGCACACCTCCACAGGTGTGGCATGACTGAGCTGGGTGTGGAGTTCTCCAGCCAGCCAATAACCACCAGTCTACTGCATATAAATACCAGTTTCCTCATTTCCCTACTCCAACAAGACAACTACCCCATGAGTCCTGCCTGCAAGCAGGGTGATCATCCTAATAGGGATGGCCCCACACTGGAACCTAAGGCCTTGGCTCACCCTAGATGGAAAACGATCCAAGTAGAACAAGACACAGTTCACACAAACACACAAGGAAATGCATAATGAGGAAACCAGTATCCTCTAGCAAGAGGAGCTGGTATTTATGTGCAGCACATCGGCGGTGATTTGCTGGCTCCACACCCAGCCAGCTCAAACATCCCACACCTGTGGAGGTGTGCTCCTCGAAAGCCATAGAACTACAGGTCCCAGCAGCACAACTTAACATGTTACTATGTGACAAAGATTATTTTATTACAGCCCATAATGCATTCATACTTTGTAAAATTTAGGTGTAATTTTTCCCCACAATGAAGGATTAGGTTTAAATGAATCCCAAACGGTCAAGTGGGCAGGCGTGGACTGTTTCTGTTGCCCGCAGTGTCCTACAATCCCCAGCCAGTCCTTGTATGGTCAATGGGTTACATGGATGACATCTCTTAAGTCATCCACAGACCTGTTCAAATCTTGCACAACTATGGATCGGCGTATGTGTGGCTCATCTAACCCTATTCTGGGGAGATCTGACTCATTCTTCTGCACATGTGCTGGTCCATGGTTGTGCAGCACATCAAGGAGATTTAGATAGGTCTATGAAGGATGTAGAAAACATCTTTCTTATTGCGGGTAGTAGGGATGGTTCGGGCTCGCCCACTGCACCTTTTGGGGTTCATTTATATAGAGTGCAAGGATAGATTAAACATACATTGTACAAGGTATGACTGAATTATGGGCTGTAGTGAAAGCAGCATTAGCACACTCTCTAATTTATTTTTCCCTAGAGGCCATTGCTTTTAGTAACTCCAAGATAGCGACCACTTCCTTTTCATAGGCATTGGGTCATCAGGTCTGATCTTCCAGCAGTTGATAAGACCATGCATAAGATTCAGCAGAAATAACCAAATTAGGGGAATATTCTTCATAACATTCTAAAAAGTTATAGAATCATAGTTTGGCCATTTTTCCTCTAACTTTACTACAGAGTCATATTTTGGTATGACCATTTGATAATCCAGAATATCAACTAATCTGGGATCTATAAAGTCTTAGGTCCCATTTACATGGAACAATGATCGCTCAAAATTCGCTCAAATGGCAGTTTGAGTGACAGTTTTGATAGATCACTTTGCATAACCTCTTAAGTAGCTAATTAGCTACTCAAGAGGTTATTAGCTTGTAAATGAAGGCAGAGCTGTATAGAGCTGATAGCTCCAAGAACAGCAGGAGCGCTGACAGCTTCTTTGTTCTCGGAGCTATCAGCGGTATCCTGCTAAGAACTCCAAGCAGGATACAAGCTGAAGAATACTATCAGCAGTATCCCGCTAAGAACTCAGCATGCGGCGCTGATAAGAGTTATCACTGACTTTTAGCTTGCTTAAAATCAGCGATGAATGAATAGTGCACAAAAAGTACACAATGGCCGCGCATTTAGACGCAACGATTATCACTGAAAAGACGGCTTTTGAGTAAATTTTGAGCAATAATTGTTGTGCCTAAATGGGCCTTAACTGATGGTGGCCTAAATAGATTTAGAGCACAATAGAATAATCTACCTCTAAATAAAAGGAATGATAATTTCCTGTCACCCTACAGATGTGTTCTCTCTCTTTTTACCTTATTTGTCATTTTAACTGTAATGAGTTGCAGAACAGAAAGGTTACAATTATAACACTAGCTAATCCATAAAACTCTGTAGATGCACTACAGACAGCTTGTGGCATTTTATAATTAGAATAATTACTAGTACAAATGTTTCTGGTGGCGCCGTGCCACTTACTAATATAATACAGTGAAAGGGATGGGAGGTGGTCAAAATATTTCTGTGCAGATACTAGGCTTTTGCCTTTATTTGCAGTTTTGCTGAACAGTGCAAACACCTATGAATAAGAAAACATCAGTAAATGTACAAAATAGCAATACTGATACTGCAACACTTATACCTGTGAAGATTCGGCTGCCGGCGGGGGGAGGCGGGTGACAGCGGGGAGGAACGGAGGGGAGATCTCTCTCTCGCTCTCTCCCTCTCTTCCCCCTGCTCACTCCCGCAACTCACCTGTCACCGGCGCGGGCAACCGAATCTTTAGAGACGAGCGGGCAAGTACTCGAATAAGGCACTACTCGCTCCAGTAGTTTGCCTTAGCGAGTATGCTCGCACATCTCTAGATACTACCAGTGTTTCTGGTGGCGCGAGGTGCCACTTACTAATATATACTGTAAGGAATTGGAATTGATACAAAGATTTCCATGCAAATAGTAAGCTCTTGGCATTATTTACAAATTTGCAGAACATTGCAAACACCTATGAAAAAGAAAACGTCAGGAAATGTACAAAATAGCAATGCTGCAACATACAAACTTGTGAAGCTTCCGAAGGGATTGGAGTGGTTGAAAAGTGATGGTTTGGTGTACAGCTACATGCACATCACACACGTGACTGATCACATGACAGTGACGTCATCACAGGTCCTATAAGTACATGGCTGCTGTCAGGCTCTGCAGGTTTTAGGACCTGTGATACCGTCACCGTCATTTTCTCAGGGGCAAAGCTCAGAGCCCCGGTGACTGATTACATGATACCACATCAGGAGCCAGGGAAGGGATATACCGGTACTGGGCAGACGGTTAATATAAAAGCACAGTGAAGGCTTAAGCATTCATTATAATTGGGGTTTGTTTGGTTATTTTGTAGACATGAACAATTAAACCAAAAAAGTTTATAACCCACATAAAGTGCATCTAAACCGGAAGAAAGACTAGTGTTCTGCTTCTGTAATGTACTGTGTAGTAAAGCAGGCCTCTTAAGGGCTGATCTCATACACTGAAGTCTAGGCACATATCTCATCCAGACAGCCGCTCCGCCGCATACTCCAACAGGGCTGAAACAGATGCTTAACAAAACAAAAAGCATAGCAAGCAGTCATGTCCCAGTCTTAGAAGACATAAATGTGCTCAAGAGCCTACAGAAAGGAAACCCCTTTAATATTCCTCTTGAGGATGGGGGGCTGTATATAGCCATTTCTCCCAGTAACTGATATGGAATATACTGCAGTTGACAGCATCTATGTAAAATATACTCTTGCACAGAAGCAACGCCCATTATCCACTTCTGCGCCAGTGATCAGTACAGCAAACATCAAGCCTCCAAATTAATGGCTCATTATCTGGATAAACTTTCTGCCAGAAATTTTTAAAAAATGAACATTTTTTTATGTTTCTGTTTACGGGCTAAAGCACCAACACTTGCAGTACTTACCATCTATTCTGTGCCACTCTTACCCAATCTCACATCCAGAAACAGTAAATACTGCTTTTCTTTCATACTGGATCATGCAAATACAATATGAAGTGCTGAAAATTTCAAAAACAACTGTTTTTGATAGAGAAGGCCAAGTACGAAGAGGGAATCTGGTCCTGTGACCATTGCCAACCACTCAATGGGAATAGTAAAGTAACCCTTTGATTAGTGGGGCAATAAGTCCAGTTTTTCAGTTAGACAGTAAGAAGGTTGCATTAAAGGGGTTTCAGATGTCAAACATAGGTGGCTTACACCAAGTACAGGCATCAGTAGCGGTCTGATTCTTGAATACCCTCCAGCTTTAAGGCTGCCTGTTCACTGACAGATAGGCTCACCACGGAGAATCGCGGTAAATTGCAGCATGCTGCGATTTGAATCCTGCGAGCAGAGAATCGCTATGATTCTCCGCTCGTGGATGCCACGGCTGCGCTTTCCATAGCAACGCTATGGAAAGCTTCAGACAGCATGATTCGCCGGCGATTTATCTCCCACGGAATCACGCCCGTGGACACGCAGCCTTAATGGATCACCAGGGTCCCTTCTGCGCAGCTGCATGAGTCCTGATGGTCGACTTTCCATTAACCCCTTAGTGACCAAGCCTGTTTGCACCTGAAAGACCAGGCCAAATTTTTGAAATCTGACATGTATCACATTAACATAGAATAACTCCGTAAAGGTTTTGCATATCCAAGTGATTCTGAAATTGTTTTTTAGCCACATGTTGTACTTCATTTAGGTGGTAAAAATAGATCGATAGAATTTGTGTATATTTATTAAAAGCGACAAAAAATTTTGAATAAATCATCATTTTTTTACATTTCCAACTGCAATATCTCACATATGTGCAAACATAATATAGACATTTTTGATAAGATATATTTCCATCTGCTTTCTTTTTTTTTACCATTTAGGAGACATACAAATTTAACATTGATTATCAAGATTTTGAGGAACACTGTTTTCCTACACCAAGCCAACATTGCAACCACAGCTCATAGGTGTCAGAATGATATATACCCCCACAAATGACCCCACTTTAAAAACTACACCCCTTAATATATTCACTGAGGGGTATCAGGAGTATTTTGACCCCACAGTTTCTTTTCAGGAATTAATGCAATTTAGAGTAGAGAAAAAATAAAATTTCCTATTTTTGCAAATATGTCATTTTAAAGTCAGTATTTTTTTTCTATAATGCACATCAGAATGAAGACTTTCACCATAATGGATACCCCCATTTGTCCCGTGTTCAGAAACATACCCATTGTGGCCCTAATATGATGTCCATATGCAGAACGGAGCCCAAACCGAAAGGCGCAGCCGGTGGCTTTCAGAACAGACATTTTGCTTGAAGGCGTTTAAGGTCCCATTGCCCACGTGTAGAGCCCTTGAGCTGCCAAAACGATGGAGAACCCCCACAAATGACCCCATTTTGAAAACTAGACCCCTTAACGAATTCATCTAGGGGTGTACTGTGTATTTTGACCCCACAGTTTTTGAATGAATCTAAGCAAAGCAAAAGGAAAAACAATTACGTTTTTTTTGGCAATTGTGTCATTTTAAAAATAGGTTTTTTTGTACAGCACATATATAAATGAAGACTTGCACCCCAAAATAGATATCCCATTTGTCCCGTGTTCAGAGACATACTCATTGTGGCTCTAATCTTCTGTCTGGATGCACAACGGGGCCCAAACTAAACAGAGCATCAAACTTTAACTGTCTTTTAACTTTTACCTGATTGTCATTATCCATTGAATAACGGCGATCACGTGACCGGGGACTGCTCACTGCAGCCCTCAGTTACTGCTCCAGGCTCTCGGCTACCTTTAGTAACCAGGAGCAAAGAGATTTTAAATTTCCCGGGCCCTCCCCAGCTTCTGCGCTTGCGTCCGCCATTTTAGCGACAGGCACATACGCCAAAGCTGGGGAAAGGTCCATACTTAAGTAATTTCACCTCCCCCCCACGGATCGGATCTGTGACAGGAGGTGAAACTTTAACTTTTTTTACTTTTACGCGATCGCCGTTATGCATTGAACAACAGCGATCATGTGACAAATAACAGCGTACTGCAGCCCCCCCATTAAATCTCCAGGCTCTCGGCTACATTTAGTATCCAGGTGCGGGAAGATTTTAAATTATCTCGGTAATCTGCGGCATTTGCGCATGCGTCTGCCATTTCGGTGATGGCGCATGCGCAGAAGCCGGGGTAAGGTCTGGGGGCCTCGAGTGCCTAATTTAATCTCCTCTCACGAATATGATCCATGAGGGGGGATGAAACAAACTTATTTTTTTTACACTTTTTTTTTTTTAAACTTTTACATAATTGCTATTATTCATTAGATAACAGCCATCATGTGACCGAGAACCGCATACAGCGGTTCCCAGTAACAGCTCCTTGCTCTCAGCTACTCATACTAGCAGGGAGTTTTTAAATTTCCTGGGCCTCCCAGCCCTCTGCGCATGACATAATGCCGTCAGGCGCGCATGCGCCGATGCCGGCGTCAGGTCCTGCAGGACCAGAACGCCGGGGAACATCGCGGAGGACCAGGGTGAGTATTCTCTGCTCCCCTTACGAATCCGATCCATGAGGGGAGCTGAAACTTTAACTTTTATTTATTTTACATAGACTTTAATGCGATCGCCGGAATCCGGCAGATCCCGGCAATCGCGTGACCTGGGGAGGGGTCCTGTGGCCCGGGATGATAGCTCCAGCATGTCGGCTACGTCCAAAGCCTGCAAGGCTTTAATCCCCAGAGGACGCATGTTTTTTACGTCCTCTGCGAATAAAACCCAGCAGGCTAGCACGTAAAAAGGCAATGGGCTGGTCACTAAGGGGTTAATCAAACATTGACAGCCTATTCTAAGGAGCTCCAGGAAACAATTTCAAGCAAACATCTATCAGTTACTAATAGAGCTGATTAGGGTCTGCAAGGACCCCGAGCTGTGCTGTGACAGAGGGCACCCGGCGGTCATGTGAAAAAAACACTTCTCCCTTCTCTTCCAGGTCCTCAGCTGTGTCCGACAGCCAAGAATCTGACACTTGCTTGATTGCAGGAGCAGAGGCTTTACTTCCGTGCCGTATTTTTGCTATTTTTTTATCCGTCAGGATTAAACTGCAGGACCAAGCGCCGTATATTTACCGCACTTCATCCTTAAAGGGTTAAAGAAAACATTGTGCAATTGCGTAATGTGGTTAGGTCATTACATACAGTGCTGACAAATTTCACATCAAACTACCTATGCCAGCCGACTGATTCACAACCTGTTCAGAGTAGTTAGCACAGAAGAAAGCTGATCCGATTAAAGGATTGCGTCAGTAATCCTAATAGTAATAACTTCTGAACATAAATGATAGCAAACAGCCATTGTGAGCACACATCCCCCTCTGTGGCCGTCTCCCCTACCTACCCCCAGACAGCTGCTGTGAGCTGCAGATGCTGCTCTGTCACTGGGTAGTTGCATCTGATGTGCAATCTAATGGCGTCCTTCATATACTTTATTTCACTTACTGCCCTGGTTTCTGACAGTAAGGTCCTAGAAGTGTGCTTCACAAAGATGTGCTTCCTAGTGTATGGCCACCTGCACACGGCTGGGTCGCATCCCGCTGCGAGAATTCTTGCAGCGGGATGTGGTCCAGTGCCCTGCAGAGGCCTGCAGCTTACCTGCTCCCGGCGTCTCCTCTCTGCGCTCTATGCCGGCGCATGCGCAGAGAGGAGCCGGACGCTCACCACTGACATTTCTGTGCGTGCCTCTGCGAGACCCGCACAGAAATAGAGCATGCCGCGATTTCCTTTCCGCGTGTGACTTCACACAAACAAATCGCGTCCGTCTGCCAAGGATTGCGTTTTCTAATGCAATCCTATGGCGGCGGCCACGGGCAGAAATTATGAAAGATCGGCGGTTAGTAATCAGGAATTCACAGCAGTATATAGCTGATACTATTGTTTCAGCTGTATCCTGCTCCCTGAAGACAGGCGGGGTATGAGTTCTGCATACCCTGCTCGGAGCGTTCCACTGTATAACAGCCCGGCACACCGAGCGGGGAACAGCTGGATGCAGAAAACAAGCGGTCCAGCTTGTCTTCTGCATCCCCCGCTCGCAGTGCTTGGCTGTATAACAGCCGGGCGCTCCAAACAGGGAGCAACTGAATGCAGAAGGCAAGCGGCCCGCTTGTCTTCTGCATCCCCTGCTCGGAGCGCAAGGTGATCGCTCAACATTTTCATCTAAGCTCCCCTTAGATCTAGGTGTAAATCAATATCATTCATATAGTTAGAAACAGTATGTGATGCTACACCCAACATTTTATTCCACTGGGGTACACTGGTTACAGCTGGGGGTGTGGGTTGCTGTCCCTCAATTATTTGATGCATTAGCACATAGAGGGCTATAATTATTTGAGCCTTCACTGTGTGCCTTTTTGTGCATATAAGGATTGGTACCCTCTCCATCTAATCCTATACGATTACCTGGGTGGGTAATTTCACTCCCAAGCCGGGTTATAGTGAAAAGTGCTTTTCTGTCATAAGTCCTGGTTGATCTAAATATGATCAGTGGGTTTTTAATATCCTGCAGAGTATTTGGTATATAGGTTATTGCCTTCTCCCACTGAGAGGACAATACTAAGGGTGGTGGAAATACTGTTATGTTTATTGGTGCTTTCTGTATATATAGACCAGAAATAAATTTTAATGTAGATTATTAAAAGTTACGTTTTGGTATCAATTCGGTGAAAGCTAATGTATACCATGGGCCGATCTAGGCGCTTAAACGAGCGCCGATCACAATGACCAATTGCTTAACCTTTACGTGGGCTGATGCAAGCTTTATGCGGGATGAACGGTCGCTCATGTGTTTGTTCATCAGCAGCACATCTCCCATTCACGGAGGGGGGTGAGCGTTCACTAACGATGATTTGTTGACTGCACAAAAGATGCAGATAGCCGACGAATAAGCGATTGCTTGGCTGATCGTGTGTTTGTACGGCCTAATGATAGGGCAAATGAGCATTCTAATGAACAACTGTGTCCAACTGTTGGCCACAGTAAGCATCCTTCTACCCGGACGGTGAATCACTGGTATAGGGTCGAACCATCATTAATACACTTCAGTGGGAGCTGTGCCTGAAATACCATGCTGGCCCACTGCACTGTCCAGAGCCATTTCTTGCTTCATACATTTTGCCAGCAGCCTAAGGAACAAACGATCAGGGAACCCCACCGATCAGCTATGCATGCTCTATCCTGAGGATAGGCAATCAATTTTTTTAGAGCTTAAAAAGCCCTTTAACACAACAAAAGCCATTAAAAAAAGTCAAATTAAAGTTTGCTGCAACTATGTATTTATTGCATTGTGTCAAGTTAACATTTGCTTTATCTGTATTTCAGGCAGTATCATCATCAGATGATCACCTGTAATGAATAATCTGTGTAGTCTTCTCCTGTCATAGTAGCTGAGACGTCAGTGTACAGAAGTGTGTACTCTAGTGAAATGTACTGCAAGTGTCCCAATTAGTTCACTTTGTGATGAGTAACGGAAATGGACTGAGTGCCATTCACCCTCTCTTTTGGATGAAGTACAGCAGGGAACTCATGGTGACCCATAATCAGAAGCCAAAGGGCATCAGAAGGGCAAGCAGTGGCCATATGTCTAGACAAGCATGTCGCTGAGCATGTGGCTAGAAAAAGTCATTATAGATAACAAAAGACCGCTAGCAGAAAGGATTAAGGAGAGAAAAGTCCAAGCGGGTGAAGACCACAATTTGCCCATCACATAGAATAAACCTTAGCAGGAAGAAATTCATTTTATTGAACTATTTTCCTATATGCATAAACCTCTTGTTTAATGTGTAACTTGGGATGAAAACAAAAGCATTCCATATATTGACCATATTGCACTAGATAACCAGAAAATTGCACATTGCTCCATATTATACACTGTATACTAAAATATAGCCAGCGTGCCAACTGCTAAGAGCTTTTTGATACCAAATATTCCATCACCAGGTGCATCCATCATCCCAGCACCCCATGTACTGTCCGCTCCCCCCCCCCCCCCAGCCATCACAGCCCCCATATACTGCCCTCTCCATTATATCCCCCATGTAGTGTCTCCTTCTGTACTCTACAGCGCTGAACCTTTCCCTCTGCCATCATGTAATTGCACACCTGAGCCAAAAGAGAGCAGGAATCGAGCAAAATGCTGACGGTCCAAGTCTGAGCCAATCAGAGCTAGGCTTATAAACTGCTGTCTCATAAGCATCCAGTGCACTGCTCCTCTTTCCGGCATCCTGTATGCAGGTTGTTTCCCCCACTTCACTTCCCCATCCCAAAAGTCAAAATTGCACCGGCAGAATCGGATTCTGAGCAAGGGGTCACAGGGGGCCGAGGAGGGCTTTACAGAGCGGAGATGGGGAAGCCTGCATCCCTGCACCCCTGCTTTTAACCTGGGGGCCTAACCTGGCCGGGTGCCCTGCAGCCTCTATATCCAGGTGCCATGCAGCCTCTATATCTCGATATGCTCCTGCAGCTTCCACCTTGAGCGGGCAAATGGAGCCTGGGACTCCTCTGTGTAGGTCCTACTACACGCAGCGTCCGAGGCTGCGCATCTTCTGTGAAAACGGAGAGCAAAGCAGCATGCACAGTAGCCGGAGGGCAGCTTGCTTGGACAGCAGTGCCGCAATCGTTTTTAGGAGTGGGGAAAAACGAGTTACACGGCTGCTTGCTTCCCCATCCCTGTGGGAAGGATGGAAAGACCTAAGCCCACAAATCCTGTGTCCTTTAGACATAAAGCTAAAACAGACTTTCCCCAGCAGGCAGGAAGGGGTATAGATGACAGGAGTCGTCAACTTTTGTTCAAGCTTTATGTCGCCTCCTAGTGGCAGCTACTACCCACTGTATCCCCGATATTCCTGACAAGAAAAAGTAATTTACTTCTATTAATAAGATGCTTTTTCTGAAGAGTCCACTGAAGTGCTTCATACATTTCAGGCTATGCGGGACATTAGTAATGTGCTTTGTGAAAGGCTCATGCGGTAATATGACCTTTTCACAATGAAAATTCTGTATTGAAAAGGAAACATGAGCATCAAAGTACAAGTTCCAGTAACAATGGCCTTCTTGTTAGACGAGTCTCTGCTTTGTCTTCTAACACTGTTCAGTCTATTACTGCAACTAGCTCTGCAGCCGTGGCTCTGCCAAGGGGACGAGGCCCTATACTAATCTCTCCTTCCCAGAATAATGCTCGCATTGACATTAACAGCTACAATAGGTACAAAAATAAGCAGGTGCATTAGGGGAGAAATAGGGATGAGAAAACAGGAATACCTGGCAGCTAGAGATGAGCGAGCGTACTCGCTAAGGGCAAATACACGAGCAAGTAGTGCCTTTTGCGAGTACCTGCCCGCTCGTCTCAAAACATTTGGGTGCCAGCAGGGGGCGGGGAGCGGTGAGGGAGATCTCTCTCTCCCCCCCCCCCCCTTCCCCCCGCTCACTCCCGCAACTCCCCGCTCACCCCCGCCGGCACCCGAATCTTTTGAGACGAGCGGGCAGGTACTCGCAAAAGGCAATACTCGCTCGAGTAGTTGCCCTTAGCAAGTACGCTCGCTCATCTCTACTGGCAGCATATAGTCATACACATACAGACGGAGCAGAGCTGCACTGAGCTGGCCAGAGACATTAGATGGAGAGTGGTCTGCAGAGGTACAACTGGTAATACCAATGCAGTATTGCTACGAGACACACATTTCTGTCTGCAGCAGCTGAATGATGCTACAGTATAAAATGCACACTTGGACTGCAGAGAAAGTCCAAGAACAATTTGAGACTAAGAAAATGGTTAGGGTATTTATTACAAGACACAATGTTCAGGTGCAGTAAGACCTAATGATACAGACCCTAGCTGCTACAGAACCTCTTTGGCAAGGGGAAACATCACAGCAAATCAACAGACAGGTTCTATAGAATAATGATTCTAATCCCTATGAGTTCTGTGGCCTGTATGATAAATGGCCACTCAACACTTTTTTGTTTACTACTTAAATCCATGTGTTCTTCATAGTTTTTTAGTAAGTATTTACAGAAAGGGGATACATTATGTCATATATTGTATGTCTTATACATGTACTTTTATATATTGACTGACAGAGGTGCACTACATATTTTCCAGTAGAGTAAATACTCCCGTTACATATGCCTCAAATGATGTTCTAGTCAGCCAGAGGATGAAAGTAATTCTCTTCTTGCAAAATAAAGAAGAGAATTACTTTCATCCTCTGGCTGATTGGAACATCATTTGAGGCATATATAACAAGAGGGGGCTTCTGTGGACACCATATCCCCCTCCTCCAAAGTAAGTTTTTATTACTTAGCGGACTACCTACAGAACATTCATTATTATCTGATGAACCCTACGAAGGGTTTTTTACAACCTAGTTTTTTCTTTACTCCCAATTTTCAGTCATTCAAGCTCACATTACCCAGGTACGCGTAGTGTTAAAAACTCTCCATGCAAGGAAGCATTACTATAACTCCTAACAATGCTTCCTTGTATAAAGAGTTTAGAGTATTCTAAATCCACCTACCGACGGTGCCCCGGACCTACCGACAGTTACCCCGCCCGTGGCCCCCGCCTACCGACAGTGGCCCCGGCCGTGGCCCCCCCTTACCGACAGAGCCCCGGCCGTGGCCCCCCCTTACCGACAGAGCCCCGGCCGTGGCCCCCCCTTACCGACAGAGCCCCGGCCGTGGCCCCCCCTTACCGACAGAGCCCCGGCCGTGGCCCCCCCTTACCGACAGAGCCCCGGCCGTGGCCCCCCCTTACCGACAGAGCCCCGGCCGTGGCCCCCCCTTACCGACAGAGCCCCGGCCGTGGCCCCCCCTTACCGACAGAGCCCCGGCCGTGGCCCCCCCTTACCGACAGAGCCCCGGCCGTGGCCCCCCCTTACCGACAGAGCCCCGGCCGTGGCCCCCCCTTACCGACAGAGCCCCGGCCGTGGCCCCCCCTTACCGACAGAGCCCCGGCCGTGGCCCCCCCTTACAGACAGAGCCCCGGCCGTGGCCCCCCCTTACAGACAGTGCCCCGGCCGTGGCCCCCCCTTACAGACAGTGCCCCGGCCGTGGCCCCCCCTTACAGACAGTGCCCCGGCCGTGGCCCCCCCTTACAGACAGTGCCCCGGCCGTGGCCCCCCTTACCAGACAGTGCCCCGGCCGTGGCCCCACTTACCGTCAGTGCCCCGTCCGTGGCCCCACTTACCGTCAGTGCCCCGTCCGTGGCCCCACTTACCGTCAGTGCCCCGTCCGTGGCCCCACTTACCGTCAGTGCCCCGTCCGTGGCCCCACTAACTGAACTCTATTCAGGAATAGCGTGTATCTTCTTCCTCCCTCACACAATAGAGCCCAACAGCGCAGCTCTATACGTAGCACAACACACTCATCCCTGCCCAACTCTCCTGCTCTGAGTATAGTGAGGGTTGGAGAGTCAGGGAATGGTGGTTGTATTCTACATGTAGAGCAGCACTATCCGGCTCCAGTTCTGAAGAGCATTAGGTCACTGGGGTCCGGGGCCAGTGGTGGGACACGGCTGCGAGTGCCATTAGTAGAAATAAGGATGAGGCTGCTTTCAAAGCGTAAATTTGTCTGTGCAGGCATTTCTGTGAACTCTGATGACGTCTATTTAATGCATTAACCTAACATTTCAGAGGCCTAACAGAAGAGTAATAATGGTGCTGAAAGCTTTTTCATGTACGACACATTTCATCATTCATTGCAATTATCCGAGTGAAGCTCATTTTCTCTCACACAAATGGTAATTTCCTATAATTACCTTTCCAGCAAATGCTCCATTGACACATTTTTATTTACTGGTTTACAAGCTGTCACATATGTACTGTATACATAAACTTTGGCGCACAGCACTTCTCCAGCTCGGAAGTGCTTTTTTGGGTACCATCAGTAGAATGTTGCAGCCCCAGAATCATCTCAATCCATTACAAATAGGTTAATTCTGCCAATTTCAGGCACATTTATCAGACTGAAGGAGAACATTAAATATTATAATGTATACACATCTTATAAAAAACAAACACTTTCATTCTTTTCTCTGTCAAGTTTTATAAGCCGCTATTTATCTGCAAAGCAGAATGGCAAATAGTTAGAAACAGATCCAAGATCTTGATAGAATACCAAGCTACTACATCCGTTCTCTGGGGGCCGAGGCCGATTTAACAAGGCATATTTCCCAGCACTTCAAACACACACGTCATAAGGTTCATGTTAATTAGCTTCGTACCCGTGCAGGCTGCTCAATTCCAAGCTAAGAGGTATTGGATGATATAAATGTAGCAGAGGAGGCACAATGACACTGGCATATAATGCAGCCCTTCAGAGACGTCAATGACAGTCATGCCACAGAGACTACAGCAGAAATGACTAAATAATGTTGCTAAGGAGAACGTACATTAGCTCAGGGGGTGCAACAATTTCAAGTATTTCAGCTAATTAGTATATTTTTGGCCACATTAAGAGTGATAATCATTTCGCTGACATTTGGGATGACACTCACTGGAAGGGAAAAGAAAAGGCAAGGACTTCCTTTATATTGATAGCATAAATAGAATATGAGAGACGATATCCAAAAAGACTGGCAGGATGGTGTGACCCTTTTAAAAAAGTGTGCACATACTCAGATATAGAAGGTAGTGAAGTTTTATTTGCTAAAACTGAGAAATCGCTGCACGTACCATTCTTGTGCAAGTCTCTTGCATGGTGTATAGGGAGTACTAGTAATTATTAGGCAATTATAGTAGCAGTGTTTCTGGTGGCCACACAGCTCTGCTACATGCACGTCACACACACAGCTCTGCTACACACATTGTTCATCCCATACAACAGGGATCAGAAGCAGCACAGCACTGGAGGTGAAGGACCTGCGATGACGTCATTGTCATGCTCCGCCCCTGATCACATCACGGCAACGCTCATCTCGAGTGAATGACTTGCATTCTCCTCCACTTATCACATGATCGTGCCGTCATCACAGGTCCTGCATCCTTGTGCAGATTACAGGCGGGCTACAAACCCCTTGCGGCCTCAGTTGCTATGGAATACTACTGGAACACTTAGGTGGACAGCAGCCGTGTGCATACAGGACCTGTGATGATGTCACCGTCATGTGATCAGGGGTGGAGCATGTAACTCCCTAACTGGGGATGAAGGACCTTGGAGGACATCACCATCATGTGATCAGGGGCGGAGCTTGTAAGTAACCCACAAACCCACTCACTACAATGTAGAAGAAAAGCTGTGCTGCTAGATATTGCATATTGAATTTTCATATAATTAAATCAAGCAACAGTAAAACTGGGCTCAGATGGCTGTAATTCGCTGTGTATTGCCTGCGGGAGATGCAAGCGACACGCAGCAGGTACTCAGTGAAATTCCCTACTTGCCGCATGCCAGCAATCGTGATTTGTGTGAGCAGCAACATGGCCACCTATGGGAGATCCATACAGCGTATTCCGCGTGGAATACACTATACCAAGACAGTCATGTGAGCCCGGTCTAAAACTGAACATGTGCTGCTATTGTGTAGATGGAAGGCTGGCCCTCAGAATTAATTTCCCTCATGGGCCCTATGTACTCCAGTCCAACATTGTTCTACGTCCAGAGAAAAGAAGGTTTCACCATGATCACAGATGGGCATTCTTTACGGTAAGAACAATTAGATTATGGAGCTCTCTGCTTCAAGATTTACTAAATAAGTTCATGAGCGGCCTGAAGTCCTTCTTAAAAAACATAATATTACAAGTCATGGGTACTGGATTGTTGGAGATAGGACACTGATGAATTTATTCTGATTGTCACATTGAAGTCAGGAAATAGTTTTTCCCCCTCATATGGGGCACCTAGTATCTGCCTTACAGGGGTTTTTGCCTCTCTCTACATCAACATAGTAAAATTATATGTTAGACTTGAGTGACCTGTGTCTATTTTCATGGAATGGTAGAGTTTGAGGGAACCTCCAGGGTCATCGGGTCCAACCCCGTGCCCCTGCTCAGTGCAGGATTTACTAAATCATCCCAGACAGATATTTGTCCAGCCTTTGTTTGAACACTTCCATTGAAGGAGAACTCACTACCTCCCGTGGTAACCTGTTCCACTCATTGATCACCCTCACGGTCAGAAAGTTTTTTCTAATATCTAATCTGTGTCTCCTCCCTTTCAGTTTAATCCTATTGCTTCTAGTCTTTCCTTGTACAAATGAGAATAGGGCTGTTCCTTTTTAAATATGTAACTAAGTCAGAATTCCTATGGCAAGGCACACAGCAGGGGGCCCCAAACCACATATGGCTCCCAAGCTACTGTTTGGGGACCTCTGAGATAAAAAAAAAAGTGATAAAGTGCTTCTCATGCATTTTTATCACTTACCCGTCTTGTATTGTCGATAACCTTTTGATCTGGCTTTCCATAATTTGGAGGGTTAGCATAAGGGTCATAGCCTAGTTTGGCCAGCATTGGTGCAATGACTGGCATATCTCTTAAAACATCTGGTGGTATTTTGCCAACCCATTTTGACAAAGCATCCACATTCACTGGCTTGATGACTTGATCAGTGGATCGCTCAACCCTGAAAAGAAAAAAAAAAAGAAAAAGATTGGATAAGCTCATCTTTACAATTTCTATTCAATAATAAACATGGATGTCCTCTAAACTGCCACCAAGTAACACAAGCTTTGGCTGAACCTGTTTGCCAGGAGGCAGCTCTTAGAGTAAAGGCTAAAATAAAATAATCCCTTTAAGTAATTAGTGTTAAGGCCCATTTACAAGCAAAGATAATCTTTCAAACAATTAAAAGTTTTTGCGATCTTTTTTGCATACTGATGTCTATTAAAGTGGTTGTCCCGCGGCAGCAAGTGGGGTTATACACTTCTCTATGGCCATATTAATGCACTTTGTAATATACATCGTGCATTAAATATGAACCATACAGAAGTTATACACTTACCTCCTCCGATGCTGGCGTCCCCGTCTCCATGGCACCGACTAAAGCTGCCATCTCCTTCCAGTCTTTTGCGCTGTCCAGTCTTTTGCTCTGTTGAATGGGGCCGCTCCGGCGTGCTCGCGCCGCACATGTCTTCTGCGCATGCGCAGACCAGCTCTCCGGCGCGAGCACGCCGGAGCGGCCCCATTCAACAGAGCAGAAGACCGGACAGCGCAAGCGCATCTAATGGAAGGAGAAGGCAGCTTTAGTCAGCGCCATGGAGACGGGGACGCCAGCACCGGAGGAGGTAAGTGTATAACTTCTGTATGGCTCATATTTAATGCACGATGTATATTACAAAGTGCATTAATATGGCCATACAGAAGTGTATACCCCCACTTGCTGCCGCGGGACAACCACTTTAACACTTTATCATCTTCATTTGCATGTAAATGGGCCTCCAGGAGCTGTTTGCAGAGCCCAACCTGTGATTAATACCAAGCCCGCAGGGAATATTCCGCAGCAGAGCCCGTCACGCTCGTGTGAAGCCGGCCTAAGGCTATTTAATTAACCGCAGATGGTCAATGCATTCCTATGGGATGCGGATTTGCGTTTTTTCTCCCGCACAAATTTGCTAAATATAATTTCCCGGTGGACGTGAGCCCTTAGTTCTCTAATAACTCGCAGAAATAACATGGACACTATTTTTGCTTAAAAAAACATGGCTGTGATGCTGAGGACATGTTCATCCCATCAGGTGGGTTACAATTCATAATTATCTGACATGACTCTAAACTGATCTTCCAATGTCATAGATGCTTTGCCCCCATTATTAACACTTCATGTCTTGGTTGTTTTGACACTTCTTTTAGGTGCCAAAATTCTGAAATGTCTAAAAATATTCATACACATGCAATTGGAATTAACATTTTTCAACCTTTTTCGCCGTACGCTTGTAGTGCACATCTGTACACTTCCTGTTGGAGGACTAGGAGAAGGTTTTTTTAGGGTCCCCTTACAGCAGAGGAAGGGGGGGGGATTTTACGCATGCATGTACACAGTCATGTAGGGAAGAGATTTTTGACCTATTTACTAAGTGTATATTTTAAGTCAGTTTTAGGGCGCCCACCCACTGGCGATTTTTTTTCTTTGCGTTTTGCGTTTTTCCTGCAGAGCCATTAGAATTGAATGTACTCCTGTCCACTGGCGTTTTGCGTTGCGTTGCGTTTTTTAACATAGGAACTGTCAGTTGCATGTGTCCTTATTTTTCTCCTAATGCACCCATGAAAGTCAATGGAAATTAATGGAAAAGCCGCGAAAACGCTGCGTTTTTCACGCATGAAAATCGCAAACGCCAGTGGGTGGGCGCCCTTAGGCCTCTCAAACAAGTGTTTTTTACAGCAGTAAATTTCAATGGGACCTCTCAAATAAGCGTTTCAGTGCACGCAAATTCTAACTTTATTTTTCAGCGTTGCAGCGCGTTTTTGATACCCTATATCGTCCATTTAAATGAATAGATTGTGTTAAAAACGCTGTAAAACACAGTTTACTGCATTTTTAACGCAGCTTCCTATGCCACACGGAGGGGAGGGGAAAAGGGGTGACATCAGCTTACTTTGCCTGCGTTGTTACTGCACAAAATATATAGTAAAAACGTAGGCAAACGCTCACAAAAATGCAGTAAAACGCAGCTCTTAGCACTGAAAAGCACTGCGTTAATAACCGCTTGTGTGAGAGTGACCTAACAGATATTAGAATTGGACAACCATCTTGTCTGATTTGCAGCAAGAGCAGCTGCAGTTTTATATTATGGTAGGTAGCTTTGGCCCGTAGTTCCACTCCTCTCCCCTCAGATCCCCAATTCTCTGGGCAGCAGACACAGCGGTAAAAAAAAAAAAAAAATCAATAAAGTGCAAGGAGGGAAATGGGCTGTTGTATCCCCTGTCTATGTAAGCGCTGCGGAATATGTTGGCGCTATACAAATAAAGTTTATTATTATTATTATCTTCACTGACGGGTCCCCAGTGGCCAACGTTGGAATTACAAGAACACAGCGGCGCTGACCGTCGGGTCTACTTAGCTACATTAAACGACAAAAATAATCAAAAGCTGCATTCTAACCTACAACCTCCCCCTTCATGACTGTGTACATGTATATTTAACATCACCCCTGCCCTGCTGTAAGAGGATTGTGAAGCCATGCAACAGCCATTAGCGATAGTTTTCAAAATACATTCAGTCCTCCAGCCTGTAGTGTACAGATGCACACTACAAGCGTACGGCAAAAGCACTTAACATTTTTAATCAATTCCAATTGCAAATTTCGTGTGTGTGTAAAAGTCCATTGATTAAAAAAAAGGAAAGGTGTAGATAGCCAGTGAGGATTTACTGAATGTTGTACAAACACGGAGCGGGAGGAACATTAAGCACAGTTATAGACAGGGTAAGGTCTGGGACCTCAGCGTTTATTGCATCCTCCATTAATATAAGAGCACGCTCTAGGGAGCAGTGGGTAAACCAGGGCTTATAGGTTTCTCTGAACAGGAGAAGATCTTGTAATATCACCTCTGCTCTAGGCTTACAATTAAGAAATTAATTCTACAAAATGGACTTGATGGAAAGGTTAGAAGGATACAAGGTGCCTGCATTATAGTGTAAATGCATGCCGTAACCATACTTTAAAGTGCACGGAGGGGAATGTTTTTTGTTTTTTTTTAAATAACTCATTATTGAAGTATAAAGACCATATAAAACTACCACACAGTATGAGGCAAATGGAGGATAAAAAGGGAAATAAAAAGTACAGCAAGTTCAGCCCTTATAAGAGCGGGACTGGCTGACAAGGTATTAAAAGCAACTCGTCATTAGCACAGCCTGCACGGACATTCAGACATGAAATACATTACAGTCCACCAACATTGGCCAAAACCCAAGGAAAAAAATCAAGAGATCATGAAACATAGTAATTGGGAGAGCCTCGCTTGAATACTGATGTAGGTGAGGAAAGATACAGGGGGTGGACAAAAATATGGAAACACCGTATGAAATGCATGCCTTAAAGGGGTTGTCCCGAGGCAGCAAGTGGGTCTATACACTTCTGTATGGCCATAATAATGCACTTTGTAATGTACATTGTGCATTAATTATGAGCCATACAGAAGTTATAAAAAGTTTTATACTTACCTGCTCCGTTGCTGGCGTCCTCGTCTCCATGGTGCTGACTAATTTTTGGCCTCCGATGGCCAAATTAGCCGCGCTTGCGCAGTCCGGGTCTTCAGCAGTCTTCTATGGAGCCGCTCGTGCCAGAGAGCGGCTCCGTGTAGCTCCGCCCCGTCACGTGCCGATTCCAGCCAATCAGGAGGCTGGAATCGGCAGTGGACCGCACAGAAGAGCTGCGGTCCACGGAAGCAGAGGATCCCGGCGGCCATCTTCAGCGGTAAGTATTGAAGTCACCGGACCGCCGGGATTCAGGTAAGCGCTGTGCGGGTGGTTTTTTTAACCCCTGCATCGGGGTTGTCTCGCGCCGAACGGGGGGGGGGTTTAAAAAAAAAAAAACCCGTTTCGGCGCGGGACATCTCCTTTAACCCTTTCTAATGCACTTTGTATCCCGGTTTTCCTAGGGGGCTTACTCTTTTTCTGTCATTATACAACGGCGCTATATGCTGGCTAAAGCCAGTACATGAGGTGACACGTTGGATAGGCTCCAACAGCAGAGAGGCTGGCAATATACAGTAAGAGAACCCCGACAGATGTCTTCCAACATCGTAGCTGTACAGCCTTAAATCATAATGTCTTCAGAGGTCAGACAGTGGATTGGAAAGGGTTAAGTTACATGGGATTATAAATGATATTTCACAATACTACCAGTACATTTTAACTACCGTGCTTCCTCCATAATAAGCCCTACCCTGATTTTCTCATCTCTGAGACCTGTCAGCTCTCTTCCTTTCTTCCCCATGGCGGAATATAGCAAGCGATATTCCGCCTCGGCCGTGGACAGGGGGACTTAGGGTTATTACAAATGCGATAATACCAAACTTTTTTAAAGAAAGTTTCTAAAGAGAGGAAGTGCACAAAAGTAATTTTTTTATTTTTACTTTTTTCCCCCCACATTTTTTTATGTCCCTGTTGTGTGCTTACACTCCCATAGAGAACAATGTATGTGCATGCACAGGCTGAAGAGATGAGCCCACTGTACTGTCCAAGCACCGACCTCCACGGTAACAGCGCGGGAATGGGGAGCTGGGTAAGTAAGAAGCATATCCTTGGACTCCTCTGGACCTGCCCTATCAGCAGCATAACTTAGTTTATGGTGCTCATAGGCGATGACGGGTTCTCTTTAAATCCAGGTAATTTATAGTGACCTCACTGTCATTTTAATTGCATTTTATTCACTTCCATTTCAAACAAGCATTGAAGGAGAAGAGAAAGACAATGGAAACCATGATGAAAAAATAGCAGCTACCAGGAAATATTTAATGTGAAGTGACAGCTCTAATGTACTTCAGATAGCCGCATTATTCTCAGACGATGTGACAACCGCTTCCGAGTAAAAAGTGATGCCTGGAAGGTTAATGAGATCTCTGAAAGCCGGGGATGTACTATATGCAGCGGTAAACAAATGCACCATAGATAAGAGTTAAATATGACCAAGTAGACACTACCCAGGAACAGACAGCCGTCATCTAATAGCACCGCTCTTTTTGCGATTATCTATATGAAAATAGGTGTGTGTGAATATATTTGCTGGAAATCATTAACTGTTATTTGATCAAAGTCAGCTCATGTATGTACTGGTAGCGTGAATGATTGGGATTCAATAGAACACTCTTTTCTATTAGTACATAGTATTGCTTTTAGCCTTGTGGAGGCAGTTCAGGCACAGACAACTACATTTATCAGTTACCTAAATCTGTCCACATCCATAAAGAACAAAGATGTAATGTAGCAAGTACAAGGAGCATGCACAAGAAAAGAGGCAAGATATCACGCCCCATAGCAAAACTTAATATAGAGCAGTGGTGGCGAACCTATAGCACGCGTGCCAGAGAGGGCACGTAGAGCCCTCTTTGTTGGCATGCGCGCTGACGGCCGCTAACCACGATAGTGATTACTAGCCAGGGTGCCGTAGCTCCCCAAATGGTAATCACTCAGCAGCACTGCTACAGGTAGGTGCATATACTGTCCGCAGTGTGTACATCTGGGATCTTCCTCCCCTGACTTCCTCTCCTTGGTTCCACAGATGGAGAGGAGAAGGGAGGAGGAGTTCAGACACAAACACTTTCGCCCACAGTAGCGCCGAAAGGAGAAGCAGCAGCGATTTGACAACAAGGGGAAGGTAATTATATGATTCTCAGGGGGACACTATTACTATTGGGACTACTGTGTGGGTAGGTCATTATTACTACTGAAGCCAATATAGGGAACATTATTACTACTGGGGCCAATATTGGGGACACTATTACTACTGGGACTACTGGGGGGGGGGGGTCACTTACTACTGGGCCTATTGTGGGGGTCACTATACCACTGGGGCCGATATAGGGGGTCACTATTACTACTGGGGCTACTGTGGGGGTTACAGTTACTATTATTGGGGCCAATATAGGGGACACTATTACTACTGGGCCGATATAGGGGTCACTATTACTAATGGGCCTACTGTTGGGGGTGACTATTACTACTAGGGCCAATATAGGGGAGACTATTTCTAATGGGGCCGATATAAGGGTCACTATTACTACTGGGGCTACTGTGGGGGTTACTGTTACTATTATTGTTGGCGCCAATATAGGGGACACTATTGCTACTTGGCCTACTGTGGGCGTCACTATTACTGCTGGGGCTGATATAGGGGACACTTACTATTGGGGCCTGATATAGAAGACACTGTAACTACTGGAGCTATTGTGGGGGTTACCATTATTATTGGGGCCAATATAGGAGGCAGTATTACTACTGGGGCTACTGTGGGGATCACTATTACTACTGAGGCCACTCTACACGTGGCAGTGTACCTCAAGCTGACTTAGGGTAGGTTTACCTTTGGTGGAATGTCCACTGCAAAAATTCTGTGGCAAAATACGCAGCATTTCCGCATCCAGCAATCAGTCATAAACTACACTATTGGTCCGCAGCTGATTTCATACTACTTGGCGCACCCACTCACCTCCTCCATAGGCTTTCCGCTGCCAGCGCTCCCCGGCTTCTGCTTCCCAGCGGCCTGGTCAGGTGAGGCACCGCTGGCCAGGTGAGGCCACTACAGGCCGCTGGGAAGCAGAAGCCAGGGAGCGCTTACAGCAGGGAAGCGACACATAGCTGATTTCCAGTCAACATGCGCACCAATGGTACTCCAGTGCTCCAGCTAGGTTAAAAAAAAAAAAAAACACAGGATGTTTTTCAAAAAGCAGGAAGCTTCCGTTCAGTTAGGCTTCAGGTTTTTTTTTAACAGAACAAATAGCACATCCTGTAGCATTATTTGCTCAGTTTATAAAAAGGTACCTTAACTGAACGGAAACCTAACATTTTTTAAAAAACCCAATTGAAATCAATTTCTGTGTTAAAAAAAATGGACCAGAGAAACAGAATCATGACTAAAGTCCTAATGCAGAGGTGTATGTATTCATGTCAGGCTCAGCTTACATGTATCAAATACTGAAATCTGCAACAAGTCACCAAAGAAATGTATCACATTGGGAAAAAAAGGGGGATACCAAATACTGGAGTTGGGTATCAGATAAGCATTTCAGTAGGAAACAAGGCACTTTACTAGTGGGGGGTCCAGGCTTGTTACCTGGTAGTATACTGCAGTTTTAAGACCACAAAATAAAATTTGGCCATCACTCTAGTTATGAAGGGGAAAGGACTTATTTGTATAGCGCCAACTTATTCTGCAGCTCTTTCAGGTAATTTTTTTTATTACCCCCTCCAGCAAGCTGGGTACTTATTTTACTGACCTCGGAAGGGTTACTGTTACTATTATTATTAGGGCCAATAATACTGACCTCGGAAGGATGGATGGCTGAGTCAACCTTGAGCCGACTACCTGAACCATGCGGGGATTGAACTCACATGAGTGAGAGCTTAGGACTGCATTCTGCTGCCCTAACACTCTCACTACACAAGTTATGAGAGCCTTGTCATGAGCGAACGATCCTATACACGGGATGACATGGGAGTGATAGCGGTTCAGTGAACGGAGGATGCGCGTGATGGAGATCTCTTCTGGCTGCCGCCTTAAGTCACTGCAAACAGGCAGATGTTCAGAGATGAAGACCAATAGTCGCTTGGTCTTTGGACAAGCTAAAAAGCAAGCAACTCCGACAAGTGAACAATTTCTTGGTCGTTTACACAACCACCTATTGCCCAAAATTGCTGTTTCCAGCGATTATTTGGGTGATAATCATCTGGTGTAAGTGACCTTTACTTGTAAAGCACTTTCTTGAAGCTATCGTTGCAAGTTACAGATGGGTAGTAGTTATTCAGTACGATGTGATCACTGATTATTTGAAGGCAGTTACATTTATTTTGCTGATTTCTAGTCTCTTCTCTATACCAAAAGCCCAATGATGTGGAAAATACTGTACATTTAGGTATTCCCACTGTAGATGGAAAAGTTCTGGCGACAGTCCTGCTGCAATCACTCCCAAGGAGTCTGTGTCAACTTTTAGAATGATACAGACGTGCCAAGTGTCACCAACAGGATCTCACCAAATGACTAATTACCAGTTACTTCCACAGGATATGACTCTGTCAACTAGGTGGCAAGTCACAGCAAAGAGTTTATGAAGAGTCTCTAGAAAGAAGAAACATCTGCATCTGTGGTACAAATTGATGGCTGCCCTTATTTTCCATGACTAAACTGGCTCTACACAGCCACCCCCATAACCTTACCTTACCTCCTCCTCCTCCTCGCTGGGCCTCCGGCATTCCATCCACAGCTACTCGCAGCTCAGTTCCATCAGCTGATGAATTTAATACTCATTTCATCGTAATGTTTGTGAGGTTACTACCAAATGCAGCTAGCAATAATACATGGCATCAGGGTCTGAAGAACATACAGTCTTATGACTGACCTGAAGAAGGACTTAGAACTTCCCTAACACTCTCTTTCAGGAGTTACATGGTTAAGTACAGCCGTCAATCCTTTATTTATCCATCAACGTAGCCGTACGAGGGTTTGTTTTTTGCGGGACGAGTTGTATTATTCAGTGGTACCATTTAATGTACTGAAAAACTTTTAAAAATGCCAAGTGGAGTAGAAAGAAAAAAAAAAACAAAACTGACATTCCGCCATTTTTCAGTGCGTCTTGTTTCTACGGCGCACACACTGCAACAAAAATAACATGCTAACTTTGTTCTATGGGGCAGGACGATTACTACGGTACCAAACATATATAGGCCAATTTTTTTTTTTTGCTGTAGCAGTTTTTTTTTCCCCAAAGATATTAAATTTGTTAAAATTATTTTCTGCCGTCTTCTGAGCGCAATAACTTTATTTTTCCATCCACATAGTTGTGCGGGAGCTCAATTTTTGCGGAGCGTCCTGTAGTTTGTGTTGGTACCATTTTGGAGTACTTACAACTTTTTGATCGCTTTTTATTGCTTTTTTTCTGGGAGACTGGATGACCAAAAAAGCACATTTCTGGCGATCTTTATTCTTTTTTCTGATGACGTTCACCGTACGAGGTAAATAATGCGTTACTTTGATAGATCTGATTTTTATGGACACAGCGATACCAAATGTGTATTTTTGTTTTATGATTTTTGATGGTTTTATGATTTCTTTTATTATAAATATGGCAAAGGTTTTTTGTTTTTTTTTAAACGTTTTTTTCTTTTTCTTTATGATTAATAAAACTTTATTGACCTTTTTTTATTTTTTTTCTCAGCCTCCACAGGAGACAACGACTTGTGATGCTTTGATCGCTCCTGCAGTATGACGTAATGCCGTAGCATTACATCATATTGTGAACGGGCAGGCAGTCTATCAAGCCACCCCACGGGCATGGCTTGATAGGCATCCTACTAAGACAGTCCTGGGGCCTTTCAGAAGACCCCCAGCTGGTATGACACCCACATGGCTCCCTGCGATCTCATCGCGGAGGGGGTTGTACAGGACCGCCAAACATTGATTTCACGAGGACAAATCGCGACCGTCTAACTAGGATTGCGTTTTCTAACGCAATCCTATGGCAGCTTTCATTGGCGGAAATTCTGCGGGAAATCCCGCCGCGGAATTTCCGCCCGTGTGCAGGGGGCCTTATTTTGATGACATATTCAAGTTTAGTTCAGATACTGGAAAAAGGTTATTAGCTTGGTTCTAATGTAGCATTTATGCACTGAGCTCAGTTCTGGCACTCTATTTAAGTTAGGAGTCTGGTTCTAGTGCTTTATGCTACAAGCTTGGACCTAGTGCTGTATTTATGTTATGAGCTTGGTTCCGGTGCTATATTTATTTACCGTGCATTATTCTAGTACCATATTTATGAGCTTTAGTTAACAAATATTGGGAGGACAGTTAGCTCTAGCAGACAGGTGTGAAAACCGGTAAACTGTATACATGGGTTGGGAGTGTTTGTGTGCAGGGACTGATTCTTAGTCCCAGTCCAGCCCGAGTTGAGCTGCAATACAAGACACAATCTGTGTAGACAGGTGTAGCGCTTGTTATGAAAAAAAAACATATTTTCTAATCCTGGACCACCTCTGTAAACCTTTCCAATCCACTGTCTGACGTCTAAAGACATTATGATTTAAGGCTGTACAGCTCTGATGCTGAAAGACGTCCGTCAGGGTTCTCTTACTGTATATTGCCAGCCTCTCTGCTGTCAGAGCCTATCCAACGTGTCACCTCATGCAGTACTGGCTTTAGCCAGCAGATAGTGCCATTGTATAACAGCAGAAAAATAGTAAGCCCCCCTAGGAAAACCAGAATACAAATTGGATTGGAAAGGGTTAAACCCTTATTGTTTACTCTGCACAATGGCTTTTCCATACAGTCAGCTGTACCAGTAAAAGTACCAGAGCATCTATTTCCCTTTAGTACACAAAAACATATCTACTTAAAAGAAAAGACCCAATGAACCCAAGTCACTACATTACACACCTTGACATAAAACATCATAGGATGCCCTGCCTGTTCTCTTTAAGCACATTTCTTCTCCAAATTATCTGTGATATTCCAAAAAATTCGAAGGACAGTCTACATCCGAATACAATCAATAATACCTCCAGTTTCAATTACTGTTCAATGCTGAGATTCTGAAAAGTGTATATTACTGTAGTTGAATAGTCTAGTACCAAACCTCTCATATTTTACCTTTGACAAAGGAGGGAGGGGGGTAGCCATATTGTAAAGGTTATTCTGACATTAGCTGCCTCCTTCTATACCAAATTGTGATGCAAGACGTCATGGCCTGCATTCTGAAGAAGTGGTTGAATGCCTGTGTGTCTGATGAATGCCAGGCTCTTTCCCACAACTAATCTGTGTGATAACCTTCTGACGTCTTACTCAACGGATTTTATTTCAGACCTTAATCCACAAGTTTTGTGGCATTTTTAATTTACTCAGACTTGTTAAACTAATACATTCAGCTGTAAAATACAAATATTGCTAAACTATTGCTTCAGGATACATGCCACACGATAATGGGGGACGGACAAAATACAAAGGACAGAAATGTAAAGGACCATTGTGGTCTACTTATAAAAAACTGCAAGTGTTAAAAACAAAACTTCAGCAACTAACAATTGTTACAGCCGCTGGTCATGACTACTGTCATGACAATTGTTACAGCCGCTGGTCATGACTACTGTCATGACAATTGTTACAGCCGCTGGTCATGACTACTGTCATGACAAGTGCTACAGCTGCTGGTCCCCTACTTCCTCCTGCTGTCAGTTATGGCTAGCGCCATGCACCTCGTGTTCTCTGTGGCAGACCCCACATCGCCTGTCAATTTCCTGGTCCCCATAGAGTGAGTGTGTGGTAGGACCATCTCTTCCCCTACTAATCCCGACAAGTCTCTGGTTATTGAAATATAAGCCCTACCCTGAAAAAAATAAGCCCTAGCTACACTAGGTAACCAAAAAAAAAACAATACTCAACCTAGCAGGGGCTGTCCAGATCGCTTTCCCCAGGCTGCGGCACTCCAGCATGCTTCCATGCAGTCCTCAATGCCGACGGAGCATCTCTTGCTGGTGACGGGCCTTGAAGACCCCCCACCTCCAGCAAGCAATTCCTCTGATTGATTGGCTGAGGCGTTGCTCCTAAACCAGAGGTGGCACCAAATGAACTAATCACAGCCATTCATTGAATGACATAATTGAATCAAGGCGTTTGATTGGCTGAGGCGGGATATTCAAGCCCAGTCACCAGCATGAGATGCTCAGTCGCCATTGAGGACTACGCGTAAGACTGCTGGAGCGCCGCAGCCAGTGGGAGGGGCCCGGACGGCAACTGCTAGGTGAGTATAAGACAGCCCCCAAAAATAAGACCCCGTTCCTCTTTTGGGGCAAACATTAATATAAGACAGGTTCTTATTTTCACAGAAACATGATAGGAATCAATGTCATGGCTAAAACCTACAACACCACTTACTTGGATAGGGATACACCTCCGGCTTTGCCAATCATTTCTTCATGGTGCAGCACAGCATCATTCCAAGGTATTATAAGAAACTTCAATAATGTTTTCATCCAACGCTCTGGATGTAAAACCAGCTGTTCATAATGCACCATCATACACCTGTCGTAGCCCACCTCAATGCACTGATTATACATGGTCTCTATAGCACGGTTCCACTTGGTTAAGCAATCTCTATAGCTATTCAAATCAAAGCCAGCAATAGTAACTTTCCTAGATATCATCGAGTGTACAGAAGCACGTCCATCTCTCACCATCAAGACAAATTTGGCATTGGGAAATATTTTGGCTAAATAAGACAGTGATTTTAAAGCAAATGGGTCTTTGTTACAGAGGTATGGCGCAGGTTCACCATGTTTAACTATTATTTCCAGTAAAAAAGCCTGCATGGCTGCGTCCAATACTTCATCTGTAACACCAGCCTCATCTAAGCGGATTTTTTCTTTACTGGATCGTGCCCACATCTGTTTGACAGCCAAGATTCGCGGAATAACTCTTGTCTCTTCTCCACACCGGATCTCGGGATGAGCATCAAGCATGGCACGCATTAGTGTAGTTCCACTGCGAGGGACTCCTCCAATAAATATTAATGGCATGTCCTTGTTATATGCAAAACTAGAATTTGCTCTTTGCTCAGTTCTTAGTGTTGCTTTGGGGCTTTCCATTTTGAGCGGCTGACTGCGCTCCTCTATTCGATGGTGGCACTCCATTGCGTGTTGACCTAAGTAGAACACAGTCACTGAGCTAATTACAAGGCAGGCCAAGAGCAAGTTTTGCTTTAGTTTTCCGATCATTTTGACAACAAAGCCTGCCTGAATGAGACAGATGGAAGTGTTGCGGTTTTATTTACAGTGGCATTCCAGATACGATTCTACTCCAAAAAAGGTGAGCGCCATCTGCTTTACCTGCGGAACAAAAAGTAATATTCTCATATTAATTATTATAAACAGAGAATGACACAAATCACACAATGTAACCAACCTTCATTTATAGAATGCAGTAACAAATTACCTTCTGATATAAAGTTGCACAAAACAAACAAAAGCAAGAGTAAGAAAATGACATCCAATATAGTGTTTGTACAATAAAGAAATGAGCAAAGCTAGACTGTTATTATTGAGCTTTACATGCTAACAAATGGTACAAGCTTACAGACGTAAAGTCATCGCTATTCCTTTACAACACATCAATGATATGCCATAAGCTCCTCAGTAAGAAGATAGGTATCTAAAATTGCAAATTGGTCCTATGGAGAAGAGACCCTGGATGGGCAGTCTTCGCACCATAAAATGCAGGCAGCGGTCCCAACTGGCAGAAAACTGGTTATCCAGAACCACATTGTGTGCACATGTATACAGCATCAATTATACTCTACCTACAGTGAAAATTGTGAAAAAAGAAAAAAAAAGTAGATCATAAAAAAGAAAAAAGTGTAATAAAAGTGATATCTTACCAGATATTTTGCTACAATAATCACTTCCACAGTGTTTGTAAAAGAATAGCTTTAATGTTCTACAGACACTGAATCCAAGACTGACCGAAGAGGAGGACATAACGGCATCTGACAGGCAGTGAACAGTGAGTCAGCTTCTCGGAGCATTGCTTCATCAACCCAAGAGTTGACGTATAAATGTCACAAAGCAAAGGCAGCAACCATTGCTCCAAAGCACAATTCTATTATCATGTAGTGACGCACATTGGCAGTATTTATAGATTCTTCCACTATGTGGAGAAGGTCAGCATGAAATGACTGGGACCAATCATGACTTAAGAGTAGCCTCTTTCACTGACAATTAAGGAAGCCACAATTGATTTTTTTAGATAGAGGCTGAAATTTGTGGGAATTGATGTGTTTGCTATGCTAACACCGTTAAGGAGATTACTCTTAAAGGAGATGTCCCGCGCCGAAACGGTTTTTTTTTTTTTTTAAACCCCCCCCCCGTTCGGCGCGAGACAACCCCGATGCAGGGGTTAAAAAAACCACCCGCACAGCGCTTACCTGAATCCCGGCGGTCCGGCGTCTTCATACTCACCTGCTGAAGATGGCCGCCGGGATCCTCTGTCTTCATGGACCGCAGGGCTTCTGTGCGGTCCATTGCCGATTCCAGCCTCCTGATTGGCTGGAATCGGCACGTGACGGGGCGGAGCTACACGGAGCTACACGGAGCCCCATAGAGAAGAGGAGAAGACCCGGACTGCGCAAGCGCGGCTAATTTGGCCATCGGAGGGCGAAAATTAGTCGGCACCATGGAGACGAGGACGCCAGCAACGGAGCAGGTAAGTATAAAACTTTTTATAACTTCTGTATGGCTCATAATTAATGCACAATGTACATTACAAAGTGCATTATTATGGCCATGCAGAAGTGTATAGACCCACTTGCTGCCTCGGGACATCTCCTTTAAGCACTCTGTACAAAGCAGTCTTCATTTTCTCTTAGAGACAATAGACACCAGTTACCGCTCTACGGGTTGTGGGGAGCTGAAAGCAGTGTTTGCCCCAACAAACAAGTATCACAACTGCACACTACTGAGGACGCCCAAGGCTACTACAGGGGGTTTGGAACAGCATTATATTGGGTTTTAACCTTTTCCAGGGTTTCCTAAAAGGCTTTCTCTTTTTATTGTTACACAACGGTGCCATGTGCTGGCTAAAGCCAGTATGTGTGCGCCAGAGAGGTTCCGACAGGGGAGTATCTGGCAATAGATAGTAAGAATACCCCGTTGGGCGTCTTCTGACATTGGAACTGTACAAGCTTCAATCAGAATGTAGGAAGATGTCAGACAGTGGATTGGAAAGGGTTAAAAGACATTTACCTGATGATCACCTGCGCTTTTTGTAAAGGAGAAAAAAATCTATTTCTCTGACATTGAACCATTACTGCCATCCTAGGGAACTCAAACGGCTGAATGTGACTTCTTGTACATGTGACGTTAGGTTTTATTTATGGCTTCTCTTGCCATCGTTGAGTAACCCATCAGAACACTGCATATCAAATACAGCAAATACCTTTATGTCCAATTCATCCCTTTGTCATCTAACTACCAAAATGCCACACTTCTAACCCATCTAGGTTACAGAAACAACCTATTCTATGACCTAGTGATAGGCAGACTAGCATCCCACCAACCTCGCCTCTCATGCTCCAAATTGTGTGCAACTTGGGTACTGCCAACATTTCCTGACTACTCTCCACCTGCACAGGACCTGCACTCCGACAAGGACCTACTCTGTTGAAACACCTCATTCTCATAACTAGGGCATTTACTGGGTCTCCTCTCTTTTTGAAATACCCTTCCTCCTTCCAGTCAGTACTCTTAGGCCAATACCACACGGACGTATTTACGGGTACAAAATTTACGTGCACAATACGCTGAAAAGAGACTCTATTGATTTCAATGGGTTTGTTCCCATGTGCGTTTTTTTCCTGCGCATTTCAGTTGCGCAAAAAAGAAAAACGCAGCATGCTCTATTTGTGCACCAAAGATCTCCATAAAAGTCAATGTGGGGTGCGCAAACGCAAGTGCAATACACTAGGAGATGTGCAATACACTGCGTAATTCCGTTGGAGAAAAAAAAAAAAAAAACACATCCGGACTAATTAGCCATTTAAATCAATGCATCTGTTTGCCATGTGCAAATGAACATACCTTGCAGGTGCAAAGCAGGGGCATAGCTAGAAGCTCATAGGCGTGGGTGCAAATGTTTATCTTGGAGCCCCCCAACTTTTCTTAACCCCACTGCAAAAGGTACAATGAAATACGCTGATGCACGGAAAAAGAAACATAGTTCAGTCTGCAAAAACGCTGCGCTCATGCGTGCACAAATATGCATACGCTCATGTCAAGGAGGCCTTAAACCCACCATAGGCAACAAAAAAACTCATGCACTGTATCTTCCCAGATGCATTCAACTCTTGACATGGTTCCAGCGCTCCTTCCTAGGTGTCCATATTCTGTACAAGTGCGCCTGCCTTTACTGCACCTATGAACCACAGAAAGTGCTCGCACCTAGGAGTACTTAGAGATTTTAGAGACTACTCTTATGAGGATCTGTAACAAAACAGAGCAATACAGCTCAAATCCAGTATGTGATAGGCTTATGGCAGAAAGCTCTACTGGACTACTTCTGAAGTCTATTCAGGAAGGATACAAAATTAGAAATAATAATAGACAAAACCCAGTAATTTGTGCCTTTTGACAGGTGCACACCGCGGAGAGCTGTAGACGCTGCAGAAGAAATAGAACTACACATGATAAAAGAGTGCTGTAATTAGAATGCTGGAGGCAATAAGAAATTACAGAGGGAATAGCTTTACATAGCATTTCTTAATTGGAGGGTCCATGTCTAGACGCGGGCATTACTGTTTATACCAATACCTGGCATCAGCAGGAAATGTTAGACAGCTTCCTCTAAAATGATGAGACTGCTTTATAACCTGCATCTGGCACCCAGCAACCGCTCCCTGAATACGGCATGCATGAAAGGTTAAGTATAGACTTCATACCCCTGTTTCTCCGAAAATAAGACAGTGTCTTATATTAATTTTTGCTAAAAAAGATTTACCCTTTTTACATGTACAGCTGCCTGGACACTATTTAAATTGAATTTTATAATTAACTGTAAGCAGGGCTTAATTTTGGAGTAGGGCTTATATTTCAAGCATCTTTAAAAATCCTGGAAAATCATGCTAGGTCTTATTTTCAGGGTAGGTCTTATTTTCAGGGAAACAGTGTAGGAGTTGGGTATATCATCCTATAAATACTCAATATGCGGGGACTCTAGTTCTGATCAGTATTCTCCACATAGCACTTGTTTTGTAAATGTATTTTAAATAAAAACTGAACCACAAAACAGATATCACAGTATTGTAGCAAACTAAACCTTTAGCTTTTATTCCATTGTGTTAAAAACTATTCAACACAAAAGAAATTAGGCCAAATAACTAGGATCTTGCCACTCGTAGCAACGGCACCAATATGTGAACGGAATTCCTAATGATGTTACACATTTTGCCATTCCTGCACCCTTCACCTGATTGCCTGTCACACTCTCCTATGTGTATTACAGCCACTTCCATGCAGTGCAGCCTCCTGTCTGATGCTTATCATGGAACATCTTGAGGCTGTGATTTCTCCATGCTGTCTCTGACAATTCTGTGATCAATTCCATGATGCCTCAAGCACAGCATCACATGCTACAGTCTGTACCATCTCTACTTGCTGGGGGGGGGGACATTGCCATTACTTTTTGTAGTCACCTAAATAAACTACAGACCATAAGTTTACAGTCAGCAAGATGAGTTGTGCTCTCCGCTAATATAACTGTGTGACAGGAGCTGTGTGATCAGGTTTTACAGGCCTTAACGCCCCTGCTACGTCCCTAGCTCTCGATTGGCTGGCGACCCAGCACAGCTCAGAGCCCTATAGTACCGTGGAAGCAGTTTGTGCTGGGATGGAGGGTTAGAATTAGGGGTAGTTTACCAGTTAGGCTTACATTATTAGCTGTAAATGCTTCCATGTGAGCACCAGCCGGCATTAACATGGAAGCATTTACACATAATAATGTAAGTCTAACTGTGAAACTACCCCAAACCCTCCATCCCAGGCAAAAGTCAGTGCACGCTCCTAGGACCTTGACTCCGGTGTCCCCTGTAGTGAGAACCGCAGGTCCCCGTCCGCCACCGGCGGGACCTTGCCGCCCATATCCCCTGCATTAACAACCCCAGCCCCCCGTCCCCTGCCGGCAGCACCTTGCCGCCCGGGACACGTAAGTCCCCCCCCCCCCTTCCTGCAGCGCGGCAGCTGAGACCGCCGACAATTAAGCCAGAAAGGGGAGGGGGGAGAGGCAGCAGCGTGAAGGGAAGAGAGTAGGAGCCTAGGACAAGCCACAGCGAGCGCTGGGATGAAGGGGAGAGTGCAGGAGCCGAAGACATGCCACAGCGAGCGCCGGGGTGAAGGGGAGAGAGCACGAGCTGAGGACAAGCCGCAGCGAGCGCCTGGGTTAATCACCGCACCCGGCAGGGAACATTTTTCTGCAGCCCAGCAAAAGACACAGCGCCGGAGGGTCCTATCAGCGCCAGAGTGGTGAGTGCATCCAATCAGGCACTGGGGGCGTGACCTGGCTGACACTTGGCTACACCCAGCACTTCTGGTGGCATCAAGATACAACAGTATCGGACTAGCCTAAAGCTTATGAATATCCAGGACTACTTCAAATAGTCGTCTATGCATCTGCAGCTACTAATAAAAGGCAAGTTTCTCAAAAAGTACTACACGTCCACACAACAGACATATCACTGCAATCAGCGTGACTGTCACTGTGTTATGGTGTCCTCAGATAGGTGTGCAAAAAGATGGTGACAGAGTCTCCTAAAACTAAATACCAAAAGGCAAATATTATGCATAAAATACACACATAATAAGATGTGTTTCTCTATAGGGTTCATAAGGAATGGATATAATCAATATAAAACAAAGAAACAAGGTATTAATAAAAGGAGTATGCTGATGACACACAATCCCCCAGCACCCAATTTGGATCAGTTTGTTTTACAGTTTGTTCCATTCTTTTCCGTATTTCGCTATAAAACTGTCCACTTTTCATCTGCAGGTTATGTTTTATTGTTACGGGATTAAAAGGGTTGTCCAGGAATAGCTTAAAATGACTACTGTCAGCGCAGGAGGGACGGGAGAATTAATGTGCAGACCGAAGGGGGAGGGAGCAGAACCACGGGCAGAGCCCAGCGCTACCCGGTCCCGAACAGTGTAACGTTATGGCCCCCCCACGGCCCTGCCCTATTCTTCCTTCGGTCTGCACACCGACAGCTGAAGTTTTACACTATTTCCAAATAAAACATTTAAAAATCTTTTTGTTAAAATGCAGAAATACAGACAATAAAAAAATGGAACAAATATGGATGTCAACCATGGAAACAAAGAACGTGTGATTTTAAAATGAAACTACTGACTACTATAAGCTAAAACCGTTACCCATACAGAACCATTGGAGCACGCACATTAAAGAAGCAGGTGAAACAACAAGAAATGTATTGCCAATTTTTTTTTTCAATGAAAAAGAAAGATTCAATCCACATCTGTAATATGTCAGTGTGAACGAGCCCGTAGGATGTTGTTACATTGCTACCATACATATGCATTATCAAGTGTCAGCAAAAGGAAAATAAAGGAAAAAAGGTGTTCCATTCCCGTTTCTGGCAGATATACGTAGTGGTGTACACAGACATACGTATCTTGTTTAGGGTTTAGGCATTAAAGTGACGGTAACAACATTACTACTTTCTGCTCAACTAGAAGAAAACTAACAGGATTCAAATAGTTTGAAAGACATAATCATTTCTAGAACAATCAGCAACGTCTTCATGGTGCCGGTCCATATCTGTTCCATAAAATACTTACTACAGCAACAATGCCTTTTAGTGCATTTCTTCAGTTAACATGCAGTCCTATGGGGCCTGAGCACATTTTAGTGGCCACCATACTGGCTAGGCTTTTTCTCTGAATTAGTTGGGATACTATGAATTAAAAGCCATAAATGTGAATACATTTCACATTTATGGCCTTAAAATTATAAGACCCCGACTTCTATATATTTCCGCCGATAGAATAATTATAGGAAAATACCTTCCCACCATCTAGAATTTCTTGGAACACATACGTTAGACCATCACTATAAAATAGGTAATCAATACAATTATAAAATACAGAGACTGAAGAACACCATTAATATATGCAATATTTTCTCACACTCCTCAAATTGTCATGATTAAGGCCTCATGTCCACGGAGAAAATCAGATCCGCTGCGGATTTGGGCTGCGGATGCACTGTAATTGTCTTTTATTTTTCATGCGGTAGATCAATTGAGCTATGTGCTCTATGAGCTCCCGCATGCATGATCCGCACTGAAATGAAGCATGTGGTCAATGCATTCCTATGGGGCGCGGATCCGCGTGCAGGAAAAACGCTGCGGATTTTAATTCTTATTTTCCCCGTGGACATGAGGCCTAAAGGGCCACTGCAGTGATTTTTTTTTCCCATTCATTCATTATGCAGCCATCTCCCGGTATATATAAGTAAACTAGTGGTACCTTGGTTAAATATTTCTTTCTGTTGGAATCTCCCAGCATCAGATAGTCATGACCAGCTCAAATTTACTTGGGATTATGTATTCAACTTCTAGTCAAATTCTCAATTTGTGTGATGTTATTACATGGATTTACCACAGAAACTGTGTTGAGGGTGGCTCTAAATCTCATATCACAGTTACTGATGATGATCACACAGTTATATTAGAGGAGATCGCAGCTCAGCCTCCTGATTGTATACTTATGTTCTGTAAGTTATTTAGCTGAATATAGAAGGTAATGATATAATTAAACTGTCCACCCAGCAGGCAAAAATGGTATCACCTCAGCTAATGATGTGCTGGTGTGTCATGGGATGAATGTGAGACTGAAAGTAAAAAATCTCAGCCTGAAGAAGGTAGCTGATAAGCATCAGACTGGGAGGCTGCACTGCAAGAAATAGGCTGGAATAATAATCTTTATTTGTTTAGTGCCAACTTATTCAACAGTGAATACACAGAGGACCCCTACAGAGTGTGACAGGCAATCAGGTGAGGGGTGCAGGGATGTTTTGTTTTTTTGCAGGGGCAACCCTTTAATAGGGGTTAACTGTAGCTGTATGCACGCCATGTTCCCAGAGTTTTTCAGCAGGGACCTGGGAAACACATTAGCAGCTTGTAAATAAAATGTGAATACAATTATTTTTACATCTTATTTCTAAGGTAGATTAGACCACTAAACCGCATATTGATCTGTTTGCCTGAAAAATCGAAGGGTAGTGTCTGTCTCCGTCTCCTCTATTCATCCAGCAACATATGTGCTAACATCTGATCGCTAAACAGCCAAATAAACTCATTAGGCCATCTCAGTTGGGAAAAGTACACAGGAAATCCATCTTGTTGGATATCCACAAATGTTAAGTGGAGTCTGTTCACAGCCGTATCGTTAGAAGTAGTCAGAGCATCTGACAGGTTAGCTTACTTTTACTGGATACAATAAAACAGAAGACACACACCTCTTCTGGAGGATCCACTCATGAGTTACACACTGGGAACTGCATCAAACTGGGCTCTTTATGACATGGACAACACTTACGGCATGTGTCAGGAGAACGGATGGAACATGCATGTGTATAGGAAGAAAACACTCCTCACACCACTACTACACCTCCACCAGCCTAAACTGTTCACACCGGACAGGAAAGGTTCAGCAATACATTCTGCATGCATGCTGCTTGCGCCAAATTCAGACCTTCCCGTTCAGCATGGTGCAAGAGAAATCTGGATTTATCTGACCAAGGAATGTTTTTTACTGCTCATCGATTCTACTTTTGTGCTATTTTGTCCACTGAAGTTTTGCCTTTCTGTTTCTCTTACGGCTTATTCAGATGACCGTATATCGGCCGGGTATTCACGCCAGCCGATATACGGCATCCCTCTCTGCAGGGGGAGGAGGCTGGAAGAGCCAGGAGCAGTGGTCTGAGCTCCTACCCCCTCTCCGCCTCCTCTTCACCCCCTCTCCGCCCCTCTGCACTATTTGCAATGAGAGGAAGCAGGACAGGGGCAAGGCTAAGTTCTGGGAATTAGCTCCACCCCATCCCGCCTCCCCTCATTGCAAATAGTGCAGAGGGGTCGGGCGGGGGTGGAGAGGAGGCAAAGAGGGGGCGGGAGCTCAGTGCACTGCTCCCGGCTCTTCTAGCCTCTTCCCCCTGCAGAGAGGGACACCGTAAATCTTGATTCAATGTACTCTTTTGCTACTTCCTATGTATGTATAGAATAAACATTTTAATAGCATTCTATTTCCCACCCCATGAGCCCACACCCATTGGGCCCGCCCCTTCCCGAGCCAGTGGGACTTCTCAAGGAGCGCTCCCCAAGCGCCCACTGTCCTATCTAACCAAACTTAGTCTTGGAAATATATAAAAGATTAGCATTATAAGCTTAATGAAGCAAAAGAGAGATAGGGGAAACAAAAATAAAAATGTTCAAAGGGATAAATAAAGAGGGGAGAGGTACTCATATATCTTAGGCCGCACTCATTTAGGGAGGTTACATTTCTGTATAAAGCCACATATTTTATCTTTTATTAGACCATGTCGCTCCTCAAGCACTCCGCAAGAGAAGAGGAGTCTCAGAACTCCACCCAGACAGCCCAAGTAGCGTAAACGTTTGACTGTTCTGTTTCTAGATCACTACACCAGAGATCCTCCATGTAATTCAGAGAATCCATTGCTTCCAGCCACACTGTTCTGGGAATCACAACTCTCTGCATCCAGTACCTGGGGATGATTTGTCACATTACCATAATGAAGTGCCGGAGTAGGCCTCGCCTCAGTTGAGATTGGGCCAGAAGGGAAAGAAAGGAGAGCAAGGTGCGGCATGAAGTGGAGTGAGGGTGCACAAACAGCCCTGTACAGCCTAGACACATCCTGCCACAGAGGGGCTATGAGAGGATAGCCCCACCATATATGTAACATGGAACACGTGCCGCACATACATCTCCAGCCTTGTTCAGAGACTATGGGGTAGATCCTATGCAGTCTGACAGGGGTTCTGTACCGCTGCAAAATTATTTTGAAGTTAAGCTCCCATAGTCTAAGGCTGGGTTCACACGGGACGGATTTGCTGGGGAAATTCCGTGCGCCAAATCCGCCCGCGGCGCCTAATCCAAAGATTAGCCAGCCATGTGGATGAGATTTTGCAAAAATTTCGTCCACACGGGGCAGCCAATCCGCCGTGGCAAAGCTGGGGTGGAACCGGCGCTGCGGCGCGGAATTAACAGCCGTAGCATGTCAATTCTTTTTTTTTTTTTTCAGTTGTGTCCTCACTCCTCTCTATGGAGAGAGAAAGCCACAACTGAATGCCGGCAGCTGAACCGCTCCAAAACCCGCAGCGAAGTCTCATAGGTTGTCGGTGCGGCTGAGATGCGGGATTTCCGTCCAGTGGGAACCCAGCCAAAGTGATATCTTTATTTTAAGTGAAAGTGCATAGGACGGTTGGCCATCTGCGAATGATAGCCCATCTACTCTGAATGAAGGTGGACGGCTGGAAGAGATCTCCAGAGCGCTCTGCCCTTTGTAAAAGCACGGGAGTAATAGTTGTTGGGATAGCTGTCAAGCGCCCAGCAGTCTTGCCGTGTAAAAGTATCCTAATTTGGAGCATCAACATTAAATTTGGCTACAATTTACCTGACTGTGCCCCATCTGTTCATCAGAATGGTTCTTGACATCCTCCTCCGACCCCTTTCATCAATGAGTTGTTTATATACCCTTTCTCTGGATGTTTTTCCTTAAAGGGGTTGTCCCGCGAAACAAAGTTGGGGTATACACTTCTGTATGGCCATATTAATGCACTTTGTAATGTACATTGTGCATTAATTATGAGCCATACAGAAGTTATTCACTTACCTGTTCCGTTGCTAGCGTCCTCGTTTCCATGGTGCCGTCTAATTTTCAGCGTCTAATCGCCCGATTAGATGCGCTTGCGCAGTCCGGTCTTCTCCGTGTTGAATGGGGCCGCTCGTGCTGGAGAGCTGCTCCTCGTAGCTCCGCCCCGTCACGTGTGCCGATTCCAGCCAATCAGGAGGCTGGAATCGGCAATGGACCGCACAGAAGACCTGCGGTCCACCGAGGGTGAAGATCCCGGCGGCCATCTTCGCAAGGTAAGTAAGAAGTCACCGGAGCGCGGGGATTCGGGTAAGTACTATCCGTTTTTTTTTTTTCAACACATGCATCGGGTTTGTCTCGTGCCGAACGGGGGGGCTATTGAAAAAAAAAAAAAAAAACGTTTCGGCGCGGGACAACCCCTTTAAATCACACCAATATTGATATACTCTAGACACTGCTGTGCAAAAAAACCCCACAAGATTGGCAGTTTTTGAAATCCTGGCCCCGAGTTGTCTAGTAGTAATGACCATGCCTTGTTCTCAGATCGCTTTATTTTACCATTCTAAATGTGGATTTAAACAGAAACTTGCTCACTCCGGGGTCATGCTTGTAGTTTCCATACAGGGAAGCTTCAATCATGAAAGGGCAGGGGTCCCTGATAGATTGGCCATTCGTTGCAGGCACACAGCATGGAAGCATGCCTTAGGTTACACGTAGCTAATATAGGAGCTATAGGCAGTCATCCAGTGAAGACGTGAGTTACAATAAATAATCAGGAAAACCATTCAGTCTGGAGAATGGGCAACGCAGAGGGACTGTCAGAGCCAACATTTAGTGCTCCATTCTGTTACAATGAATCATATGGGATGTGAAGGCACAACAGTTGCCAATATGTTCTCATGGATTTACATGCATGGCTAAGGTGCAATCATTCGAGAAAACTGCCTGATGACATCCAGGAAAGACATCCCCCACTAAAAACGACCATAAAAGTGCTAGTGAGATGATTTATGGAACACATGATTTCACTAGGTATGATGATTAACCATTTAGTTGTTTCCAACTCTAGGTCAGCCTATGGATCAACTCTCATTGTTTTAGTCTAGCAAGTCAGTGTCTGCCATGATTGTGTCTAACCAGAGAGTTCTTTGATGACCAATGTAAAAGAACTCGGACCTACTCTATTTTCCTGTTAGAAGTTTATGGGAGGTGCTTTAACCCTTTCTAATCCACTGTCTGACGTCTAAAGACATTATGATTTAAGGCTGTACAGCTCTGATGTCGCAAGACACCCTCTGGGGTGCTCTTACTGTATATTGCCAGCCTCTCTGCTGTTTGAGCCTATCCAACGTGTCACCTCCTGCAGTACTGGCTTTAGCCAGCATATAGCGCCGTTGTATAACAGCAGAAAAAGAGTAAGCCCCCTAGGAAAACCAGGATATAAATTGGATTGGAAAGGGTTAAATAGCCTTGAAATCCACGGAAAGGATGTGTGAAATAAACGTGTGAACGGACCTTGCATGCGAGCATAACATGCAGCTTATGTACCTCTTAAAACCCTGTTCATGCGCAAATACACGGAGCATTTCTGCAAATACGCTCGTGTGAAGCCGCTCTTACAGTGTCCGTTCTGATTGGATTACATGAAAAGTTAATCCATTCCTACTGTGCTGAGATCATCGGTATACATCCCGGAGCATTGCTACCAAGCCAACAGTGTCTGTGACATGCAGACAATGCCGGAAACAACATATGGCTGAAATAGAAAAGTGACATGTTATATTACAGGCTGCAATTAGAAATCTACCCTCTTCCCAGGACGTCATGGGACACAATGAAGGGCCTTCTGCTGTTGACATTCTTAGTCATCATACCAACATATTAGAAACATTCCTAGATAAGGAAGGAGGGCGGCTTCATCAAGATGGAATTGCAATGATGCCTGAAATCTGCCACTATGGCACTGCTATATCTCTCATTTCCGTTTCGTCATAGACATCAGAAAACATACTAGTGGGTTAAAGTGACCCTCCAGTCCTGGAAAAACCAAAGATGGTCACATGGTTTCTCTGGCTACATGATGCACAATGTACATCGGTAGTCTGAGACACTACATGGTGATCTGATTGGTCATCCCTGCTCACATGGGCAGCACTGGCCAATCAAAGCAGCGTGTGATGCATACTAGTGCACAGTGTCAGAGAAACAGCTTGGCCATCTTTGTTTGTACAGGACCAGAGGGTGGCTTTGATTGCAAGACTTTTTGGGTTCGCTTCTATGCACCCCTTTATGGCAGTCAGTGTGATGCCCCCATTGTCATGCATCTTCAGCTTGCTGCTAGGTGTAGCCAGGCTTGTACAGCTACAGTGAGACCAGCAGGGCCAAACAGGACTGTAGTGAAAAAGGAGAAGATCTGGGGATTTAAAATGAAAAGTTATATACTTTATAAGGCATACTTCCCTATTGGTATCCAATGGTTACGTCCTGTAGGCTCCGCTGTGTTACTGGTCAGGCATGCTCAGTGCTTCACATTCTGTTGACAGTTTGTACAGTCATGAATGCGCACTCATCAATGCAACATTATGAGAGATGAGATTTCTCATTCCTCGACAACCAGTGTAAATAATGTGGAAATCGGAAGCTGGCTGGACCTGCAGGTCAGTAAAAAATAAGTCCTGAAGTTAAGGTTGACTGTTTAGATGGATCTTTGGAATAATGGCAAAAAGTAAAAGAATTCGAGAAATGTTGAAAATTTTGCCTCGTCTCCAGAATACCCCTTTAACTGTGGTTCTATGGTGATGCCATGCAGCAGGAAGGCTCTGTCGGGGCTCTATAGAAATATTTGCTATTGTAATGTCTGCAAAGAGTAACAGAGCTTATGTCGTGGAATAAAAGATGGTTTCTGTAGAGAAACATGGCACTTTTATTAGATACCATGTAACATATATCCTATTGTTTCACTTACAGGGATTGTCTAGGATTAGAAACACGTGGCTGCTCTCTTTCAAAAACAGCACCACTCTTGTCCACAGGTTGCATGTAGCATTGCAGCCGAGTGCATTCAGTTGAATGGAGCTGAGCTGCGATACCAGACGACTGATGGATAGATGCGGCGCTGTTTCTGTAAGGAATCTGCCATGTTTTTCTAATCCTAAACAATCCCCTTAACCACTACCATTCAAAATTACACAGCAGCCTGCGGTCCTACAGAAAGTCTTCAGAAAATTATAGATTATTGTTTATTGTATTGGCGTTGTAGAACATGACTTACAGCAATAAACTAAAGTATTCTTATGGTTAGCGCAGGGTAGAGTACAAAAACTAATATAAGGTTATGCCTAAAATCCCCTTGATGCATGTCAATCCTTATTAATTCTAAGCCCCCTGTAGAAGAGAACGAGCTACTTCCCAGTCCCGTGGGTTCCTAGAAGCCTCTCCGCCACAACATTGCTCCTTGTCAGCGCTACAGTCACTTACTCAGTTTTTCCAGGCATGCAATAGCCATTAGCAGCAGCTAAGTCTCATCGGCAGGAGTAGAGCAGGCAATAAAGCAGGATGACTGCGTGGCAGCGACACAGAACACACCATGGACTGTCCTCTCAGCAATAATAGCATTTTGTTTAGACATTCTTCCCCAACCCAAAGCAGATCTGATCAAACACAGCTGTCCCTATAGCGAGGAAAACTGGCTCTTTATCACATATTCCAATGAAGTGGAAAGCACGGTCTATCTAAGAGGCTGCACGGGGAGGGGAGAGCATCGACAAATAGTCCTGGTAACATAGTATGTTAGGCTGAAAGAAGACAAAGTCCATCTAGTACAGCCTGTTTCCACCCTCCCCCCTGCTTTGTTGATCCAGAGGAAGGCAAAAAAAAAAACAAACTATGAGGCAGACACCAATTTAGCCTATTTGGGGGAAAATATTTTTTCCGACTCCATATCAGAAGTCATAATAATCCCTGGATCAATGTGTGAAAGTTCCTACCCGACTGCAAGACACGGATCAACAACCCTCTGCTTTGTTGTAGGTCATGTCCATCACTAGTTATGGGTCTTCTTGTGTCCAAAAAACATGAACTGTCAGGTTCTTTATACCAATTCAGGGCTCATGCCAACAAGCAATGTAGAATACGCCTGTAGATGTCTGCCGCGGGAGTACCGCGATTTAAAACAAAAAAGTGCCAGCGAGTGATCGCCTTTTTCCGCAGTCTCCATTCCTTGATATCAATGGAGGCCTCGCACGGCGAAAATCTACAGTATAAATCCGCATGTGTGCGTTGAAGCTGCCTGCGGAATTCACGTGTGGGAAACATGGTGCAAATCCGACCGTGGGCATTCACCCTAAGAGGAATGCACTATGAAATCTCTGTAAGGTAATAATTCTATGTAGCTCCACATGTAGCACCAGTACTTGTGGCAGGGCATTCCTATACAATATATACTCTCTAAAAGCTGTTTGTAAAAAGAAGAGGATAAAAAATCCCTCAGGGTGGTTTCACATCTGCCAGCCGATCAGCCTTTGTTTTCCGGGGTTTTTTTAATAGAAAACTTGAAGCAAACTGGACCCATACAGAACAATACATTTTTTTGCTCTCAGTTTGACTTTGTTCTGTTCGCCTTCAGTTTTTCTAAACGGAAAAAAAGCGCAGCTTGTAGTGTTATAGTTGCTGTCCAAAAAGACAGAAAGCACCTTTCAGTCTTGTTTTTTACATTAAAGTCAATGACAGAGTCAAGCAAACTGTAGGGCTTCTGTCTGCCTTCATTGTTGAAATAATCTGTTTTATCAGCACACTGCAAAGCAAAACAATAGGTGACCACCGAGGGAGAGCAGCCCAGGGAAGAGGATGGGAGGGAGAAGCCCACCAGCTAGGAGTGTGTATTGGCTTGGAAGAGCTCTAACCAACCTCCCAGAGTGAAATTTGTGGAGCGTGCGATGACCTGCATATCCAATCAGCCACTCTACCCAAAAAAAGTATTTGCATGCGTATATCAGTTCTGCTTTCATTTGTAATCAATCCACATTCAGTTAAAAAAGATCAATTTTAAAAAGGACTCCAAAACGCAAGTGTAAAACCACCCTATGCTTCTTATAAGAGCAATGGAAATGTCACGGAATGATGTGTAAAGTTGTCCATTTCCAGCATGGACAAACTTAAAACTATAGCAGTCGCCAAAAGGAAGAGATAGGCAAGAGGGCGCGGAGCAAATACCTGTGGAAATAACAAACTGAAAAAATTGCAAGAATTGTTGATTTTGCTAAAGAGACAGACTGCAAGCACACCAGGCATCACTGATTAAAGGTGTGTAAGGGCACATGTACACCTTCCAGGTATTATTGTATCTTGTCACCACCAGAAAGTCCTGGTGGAGACCAGAGTGACAGCCCAATGACACCCCTTGTAGCTGATTGGCTACAGAGCAAGCTGGCCTGCAGGTCCTGGTAGGGCACTTCGGGTTCTCCCACAGCGGCAGCAGCACATGCAGAGGATCCACAGGCAAGGGAGGACATAGGCAAAGCTGGGAGTGGTGGCAGCAGGACATGCAGAGCCAGTGCCGGCAAGACATGCTGAGGATCCACAGCCAGGGAAGGACATCGGCAAAGCTGGGAGCAGTGCCGGTAAGACATGCAGAGCCAGCGGCGTCAGGAGCTGTCTCTAATCCCCCTAGTGCAGCGGAAAGGGCTGGAGGGGCTGCGGCGCTGGCAGGAGACGCTGGAGCAGTGAGGCAGCGGTGGGCAGAGTCTCCATGCAGGGGAATGGCTGCAGCGCAGAGGTGCCGGCTACAGGGGAGATGCTAGGCGGACGGCTGCTCCAGGGATATTACTTACTCTAGCATTTCTATAGATTATTGCCTGGGCTGCACGGTTAGGGCTAGGGTAAGTTTTCATTTTGGGCTTAGATTATTAACGCTAAATGCTTCCATGTTACCCTTGTAACATGGAAGTATTTATAGCTAATAATGTAAGCCTAACATGAAAACTGACCCTAACCCTAACCGTCCAGCCCAGGCAACAATCTATAGAGACGCTGCTGCTAGGACCTTTCAGAAGTCAGCCTATCGGGAGCTAGTGGTGTGACAGGGGCATCCCTCCAGCCAAGCCCTGTCAAACCCCTAGCTTCCGGTGGTGACAAGATACAATAATACCCACCTTCCATGCTCTGCCATATTCGTTGTGTCAGACTATGTATACCGAGATGTGCTGCACTGGAAAAAACTCTATTAGGAGACAATACCGGAGTATATATGAATCCAATAAAGCACACTACAATTTATTTCTGCCAGATTTGTGCGAAAAACCTCCATAAGCATTTATATGAAATCGGAGTCACAGCAGAGGCCTCAAGGATCTCTATTGCTGCTCTATTACAGCTCTGTACAACACAAGGCGTGTGCACAATCCTCTGCTAAAAACTAGCTTTTAGGCCTCATGTCCACGGGGAAAATCAAATCTGCTCCGGATTTGTAACGCGGATTTGGGCCGCGGATGCAGTGCGGATGAGCTTAAAATAGTATTTTATTGCATGCGGATGACACGCGGATGCGTTTTTTTTCACGCGTGTATGCACGCGGATGGCATTTTTGCATCTGCGCGTGAAAAAAAATGCAAGGCCACTGAAAAAGAAGCCAAACTTGTAATCCGCATGCAGATTTCACGCACCCAAATAAATGGCATTTAACACCCGCAGCGGATTTCCCGCACCCCATAGAGATCAATGGGGCCATCCGGAGCGTGATCCGCACCTAAATGGAGCATGTCCATTTTTTTTCATGCTCCATGATTTTTCTAATTCACATTTATTGACCATCCGCGGGTATTTAGCTACCCGCGGGTGGTCAATGCATTCCTATGGGGCGCGGATCCGCGCGCGGGTGATCCGCTGCGGATTTTAATTATTATTTTCCCCGTGGACATGAGGCCTTACATGATACACATTTAATAAAAGCCTCAAATTTAATGTTGAAAAATAAAGCCATAGTAACCTCAGGACACATAATAATGATCCATACTCAACTTCAGCCAAAGACAAGCTTCAGGTGACAAGATGTTCCCACCAGGACAGTATATACAAATACAGCAGACCAGCGGAACATTTCTGAGCACAGTTTTCGCATCCTTGTACCATGCCCAGTGCCGGCTCCCTCCATACTGGGGTATCTCACATAGCTGCAGCTATTCATAGGAAGGAGACACCAGTTCAACTGAAATAAGTGAAGCGCTTGTCAACCAGAAGCAATAGGTGGCTCTAATGTAAGCTGTAGTGACTTCATTGGAAAACCATGCAGAATCCACTTGTCACATAGCAACATCTCTTGAGACAAAAGAAAGTGCCCCCTTAAGAGCAAGCTGGAAAAGGAGGCCGTTCTTCTTTTGTAAGTGTCGCCACTACGGCATTAGACAACACATAACTGAAGCGTCCTCGCAGAATAAGCTGCTGTATATGTATGTACATGAGAAATAACAGGATTTCTGGCCATTATATGACTTGCATATGCCAATCTTCCCCTGTGAAGGCTGTATCTCTAATTTTTAAGAATGCCTTAAGCTGAAGGGTGGAGGTGTTTTTTATACATTGCACATTGATAAAACAGCAGATTCTGCTCTCTAACTATCTGTAGTACACACAGAGAATTATAAGTATGATGACAGCCAGTGAACAGCAGTACTGAGAAGTGTAGACGTGATTTCAGTAGCTGTAGAAAAAAAAAATCACTTAGGGCTCTCTCACACTAGGATTTGCTTGCAGCATATCTCCCTCACCAGAACATCCTACAAGTACGCAATGACATGCATACTAACAAACCACATGCACTATCTTTGCATGCATGTGTGCGTAATACACGACATTTGCTGCATTCTTTTTTGAGAACACATTTTGCACGCTGTGTGTTAAAGACACATTTGAAAATCAATGTGAGATCAGTACCACATGCGCAAAATCTGCGCATATAATACACGGTAACATACACTCGAGTGAGAGCGCCCTTACTATTAGCAGTAGCTATGTCCATGTCAATCTCTTTTTTTTCCCCTGCTTCTCGCTCTCTCTTACCACAGACTTCTATGGGCAGCATGAGACAATGCCCACCTCCACTTCCAGATATCCTTCTTGTGATCTCTACTACTAGAGATGGAGTTAACTGGACAACAGACTCCTGCCGCTCTCATTCTCCTGCTGTTTTTTTTATGTCCGGCTGCAGGGAGCCGGTGATGACCCCACTGATACCAGGGCCATGTGACCACTGCAACCAATCATTGGCTCACTTCAGCCACTGATTAACTGTAGCGGTCAGGAGTCCTGTAGTCAGGACAACATCGCTGCTGCAGCCAGAAGTGAAGACCAGCAGGGGACTGGGCAGCAGAATGGGAACTAAGGGGTAGCAGGTGAGAAACGTATGGCTTCTTTTTTATTTTTCCTACATTCTCAACTGGTTTCAATTTTATTTTGCTCATATAACCCCTTTAATAATATCATTATATAACGCAATAAAAAAATTATTTTGACATGTCTGTAAATAATATTTGCATAAACATCATATTCTGTCAGAACCTGACAATTATACAGTGCATTAGCGCTACATAGACAATACTTATCTTTGGTAGACTGCTTCTGCAGGAAGAGATGACTTGTGCAAGAAGTTCCCTTTCCTGCATCAACCACTGACTGACTCATGTACAGCTTCTACTTCCCCTGGATGGATCATCAGCAGTTTACAGACGAGGAGTCCGCCGCTGAGGACTCCATCCATCAACTGATTGTCCGCTTGCTGCACTCTGTAGTGGGCCGAATGTCGTCATCAAAGGTCAGAGGATACAGAGGTAGTGCTAGCTTCACTCCCACTGAAATCAATGGGAGCGCAGCACCACTTCCTGCTCCTTCCATGATCAAGACGTCACGTCCTGTCCTGAGCAGGAAGTATAGGGTCAGCGTGGTAACCCAGTGATTTTCATGGGAGTAAAGTCGAGGCTACCTCTCCTTCCTCTGACCATTGATGAGGGTACGGCGGGCCAGACGATCAGCTGATGGACAGGGGCACCGAGTGGCGGACACAATGGGCTCTACGTCTCAGATATCCGGGGTAAAAAACAACATTCTGCGTTCTATTTTCCGTCAGCGGATTAAGCACCCGCTAATGTGGGCAGAACTGTGTAATGCAATGCATTTGATTGATCTGCGTATTACTGTGGATCAAACGCTTGCGAACTATCCGGATATGCGAACCCGAGCTTAATATTTAGGTTCTGAACAATCAAACAGCTGCTGCAGAACCACTTTTATATAGCTATGGCACTAGTTTGACGACTAATATCCTTATAATTTACAAAAGGGGAAAAATGATTCCGTGTATCCGCCAAACCATTGAGTCCTTAAGTCAAGTCTTTGGATTGGGCTAGATATTGGAGAAAACTCTGTATCTGCACACCTTAATGAAATGTAATTATTACATATACATTAAAAAAACAGTCCATAGAACACCGCAAAGATCATGAAAGAGATATTACATAAGAAGTATTACATAGCAACCCACAAGGATATAAAAATAAATTGCAGAATCTTTGTACCGGAAGCCGCATACAAGAAATCCACAGTTTTAGCCTTTGTAAATGTCAAAGTCTTGGCTACAGCTGGCTTATAGCGCATAGGGATATATTTCTGATATTTTATTTCGCTTCCTAATTGACTGTGTAATACTTTAAACCTGTCCAAGGAGAATTGATGTCTGGCAAATTTTTGCTCCGTCCGCAGAGCAGCACAAATAACGGCATCTCCTGTAGATGAAGAGTCACAACACAGACCCGCCGTTACAGACGGAGGTTGTGCCAACGCGTCTGCAGTGACTGGCATGTTGTTAACTGCCCAGCAGCAGCTGAAACCATCAATGAAAACCACTCTGTAATCTCGCCAAAACAGCACGCGCAACTGTGGTAATTTACTACGGCTCTACTACATCATTACATTGTCAGGGAACTCCCCCACAGCCCATCTTATCACTGAAGAGCTTCCAACTGCGGGCATGCACAATTATAGACATGGCAAAGAAGACATCAAACCGCCAACTTAGCCCTATTGTACGTACAAAGTAGAGCATGTGCCACCCCACAAGATCATTATCAAGTATTTGGCTGCAATCTGATTTTAGCCATGCTCCAATTCTCGCACATACCCCTATCTCCATGCATTAACACGTATTTTATCTACCTCATTAACTATTCAATGACTTTAAGGAATAAAGCACCATAAATACTTAGAAAGGAAAACTCATGGGAATGCATGTGCTTTTAATGAGCCGCTGAACCCAACGGACCGTACAATAAATCTGCATTATAAATTCAATTAGTTTTTAGAGGAGTTTGGACAAGTTTAAAAGTTACAGAAAACAGGTAGGGGCAAGTTCTTCTAATGCCCGGCATGACGTGACATACCACATGTACTCACAGGACGCCAACAACTTCATACCCAATGTCAGGTGATTAAATAATCTGGGATATACCATCTCACAGTACGTGGCGTAATTTGTATATCTATAAGTTATACACACAGAACCCTCCTTAAAAGCAAACGTTGGCACCAATTTTGCTATCAAGCTGCAGAAGAACCTGCCTTTGCCCAGCCATAAAAATAGAAGGCTCTCAAGACATGAAGCGCTAAGAACGTTCAGATATTGTGAATTTGGCTGTGGATCTCGCACTTACAATTTGAAGGGGTGAATTGTGCTGAGGATCTGCAACAAAATCCATATCAAAATCTATACGAAGGTGATTTCCCCGCTGAATTTCCACCCGTGCCCGCTGCCACAAGACTGCATTAGATAATGCAATCCTATGCAGACAGCCGCGATATGACCGTCATGCGGAAAGCAAGTAGCGGCATGTCCTATTTCTGTGCGAGTTTTGCAGTGGCCCGCAAAAAAACGTCACTAGTGGGCGGCAGCTGGCACATAGTAGAGCGGGGAGACGCTGAGAGCAGGTGAGCCGCAGCGGTCACTGCAGGGGCACGGGTCGGATCCCGCTGCGAGAATTCTCGCAGCGGGATCCGACCCGGCGGTCTGCAGGAGGCCTGATGGTGCAGATTTTGATACAGTTTTTGACGCAGATTTTGGTGTGGATTTTCCTGGCATTTTTATGTTATAGAGGTATGCCCGTATCAGCCATCATGGCAGAGTTGGGAATACCGTCTGAATGTGGTGGCTACTGGTGGCCGGGATCACAGAAGCTGGCTGTTCTAAGCCATTTAATAAATAAGGGCTGAATAAACAGCTTATCACAGTAAGTTAGACCGCTTCTGTAACTTCTGAGATGTGGATACAGTGTAGCTCACACAACTCCCATTCACATCTATGGAGGTTATGGAAACAGTGTCAGTTTCCTAAATCTTGGACACCTCAGGCAGCGGAGGTAAGCCAAGACAATGTCTTGGGGAAAACTTTTCAAGATGTGGTGTGCGTCCCAGAAGTAGGACCCGCATCTATCATATCATATGCTATAAATGTCTGACATTGGAATACCCCATTTAAAGTCTATAGTAACTTATTGAAAAGTCTACATAAAACAGCGTTTTGTTGTTTGGGGCGTTGGAAGTCTCTTTCAAAACGCAGTGTGCCCTGGGTATGGTATTTTTTCTGTAGTTTTCCCCAAAGACATCTCTATAGGACTTGATAAACTGTGTATATGTTTTTACATAAATACGTCTTTAGATGTGTTCCATTATGCCTGAGGAAGAACCCTGAAAGGTTGGAAAGCTTGCTGTAACATCATGTATTTTTGTTAGCTATTAAAGGTATCATATGTACAAGATTCCTTGGTTTCTCTTGCTGAGAACAATCACAAATTGCACAAAGAAGCCTTAGCTTTCCATTTGTGACTCTCAAAAAACTGTGTCTCTTATGAGATAGGCATTGCCCTTTTGTGATCATACACTATAAACTGCAATACCCCAACCTTTCTTGTCAGGGCAATGCAGGAAAGGTGGATACGTTCCTTGAGAGTGACTAATCGTGCTTTCCCATCTGTGGCAGGGTTCTGCTTTCCTGCTCCATTGGGGAAACAGGAAAGTGGAATCCCGTCGGCCGAACGGTTCCGTCCAGACTATGATGGGTTCCGCCTGCTTTCTGCCCGGATTTTGGACAGATGAAAAAGAGCATAATGCAGCACGTTTTCTTCTGGCATTTTGAGCTGTACCTGCGACAGACCCTCCGGCCAGAGGTCCCGACGCAGATGTGAAACCACCCAGTGCAAAGTTCACAAAAAGCTAAAGTACATATTGAAACATTAGTAACATTCCGTGATAAAGTTACAGATATTCCATGTAGCATATTTAGTAAAACCCCCATACACTTGTGTTGTACTGTGTGTGAACATGCGGTTTTACTGCAGTTGCAGTAGAACCCACAACGGAATGGAATAGCGCGGTATAAATGCACATGGTTTTCCTGATGCGGGTTTACTACACCCCAACCGCCCCACGTACAGATAGCCATAGGATCCCAAATCACAGGGCTGTTTGGAGGTTCATTTCGAAATGAAAACAAGGATGTGCAGCTTTTTAGGAATCGTTCCTAGAGATGTTTCCCATTGAAACCACGCTTGCAGTAACACATGTAGACACTACACATGTGGTTTCTACATGTGGTTTTCTCTATAGCAGTTTTATCATCAGAATGTAAAACAAGATCAAAACCGCATATTAAACCAGTGCAATACATACACAGAAATCCTACCCATTCATTAGCGCTGCACATCTGCGATGTAACTACACTGGAAGCGCGTCGGCGTACGCCAGCTTTGGTACACGTTTTTTTATGCAATTTGTGAAACCAAAACTAGGGATGGATTAAAAAAGGAGAAACAAAATGCCTGTTCTTCATATCTTTTGTAATCTGTCCTTTCAAATCGGCTGACCCCGAGAAGCGGACCCACACTAATTAGTTACTGATGGCCTATCCTGAGGATAGCCCATCAATTTTTAAAGGCTGGATAACCCCATTAAGATCATATAAATGATAGGCAACCCCCAATATCTTCCCAAAGGACCTGCAGGGACTTTGAAGAACAAAATGAGAGCGTTCATCCTCAGTATTATCTCCAGTTGTTAGCAGATCTGGGATGACCGACTTGTCATTAACATTGGCCGATCTGATGGGACGTGCATCTAGAAGTTAATGGGAACGCCAGCAAGCCTACAGGTTTGTAAAGGATCTCACTAGACAGCAATCAGCCATGACAGCAAGACTGTTCTCACACTGGTGGCCAAAACACTGTCCACCTGCTGCAGCCAGGCCGCACGATCTTGCTGCAGTAGCATTATCGGAGGGTGGGCTTTTTTGAGGTTTCGAACATAAGTAGATTTTACTGTGTGGAGACAGCCTTAGACCAGATTCATACGGGTATATGTGCATTTACGGGCGCATTTCGTATCATATGTTGCTTTTTTGCGCATGCCTCTGTTTTTTACTGTACGTTTTGCATGCGCAAATCATGTGTATTTGCGTGTGCAAAGAGACATGTGGCCACGGTCAAACAAAGTATAATCAGTTCCATATGTTCTATTTCCCTGTGTAAATGGGCAGGAAAATAAAACATACTGTGTATTTTTTTACACAATGGAATTGCACACACAAAATACGTGCTTGTGAACAAACCCATAGAAATGAATGGCTTCTATTCAGTGCATTGTATCGCACGCACTAGTACACTGAGGTGAGGCGAATAACATTACCTGATGACAACGCCACCTGTTAAGGGGTGGGATACATTAGGCACAAAGTGAACCGCCAGCTCTGGAGGGTGATGTGTTGGAAGCAGAAAGAACAGGCAAGTCTAAGGATCAGAGCGACTGTAACACAGCCAAATTGTGATGGCTAGACAACTCGGGTTATTTCCAAAACAGCAGGTCTTCCCGCATAGCAGTGCCTACCAAAAGTAGTCCAAAGACGGATCAGCAATGAACCGACGAAAAGGTCATGGGGGACCAAAGCTCAATTATGTGTATGAGGAGTGAAAGCTAGCCCATCTGGTCTAACCCCACAAAAGAGCTACGGCAGCACAAATTGCTGAAGGGGTTTCTGCTGGCCGTGATGGAATACACAGAGCGCTGCTATATACAGGGCTGCCTACCTGGAGTCTGGTCAGCTCCCATGCTGAAACTTATCCACCGCCGAAAGCAACTACAATCAGCATGTGAGCATCAGAAGTGGATCACAGGGCAATGGCAGCAGGCAGCTTGGTCTGATGTATCAGCTTCTCTTTTATCATAGGGATGGCTTGGTGCTCATGCCTCGCTTATCTGGGGAAGAGGTGGCACCAGGATGTACCATGTGAAGCAGAGGGAGGCTCTGGGCAGTGTTCTGCTGGCCTCTAAACTTCCCAGATCTCCGTTCGATCACGCATCTGTGCGATGTGCTGGAAATACACATACAGTCCTCCAGCTCACAGCTCAGGACGGCTTCACATGCGCAGAATTTGCGTGTGCATTTCGGTCATGCCAAATAAGATAGAACACGCTCTGTGTATTTGTGCATTAAAGGTCCCGATAGAAGTCAATGGGGGTGCGGATAAACATGCAATACACAAGAAGATGTGTGAAACACTGTAATGCCACTGGAAAAAGAACACATCTGGAACTAATTAGCTGTTTCAAATCAGTGAGTTTGGTTTTTTGCACGCAAATGAACATGCCGTGTGGGCAGTAAAATGCGCCAATGCACACGCAGAAAAGCATCGTTCATAGGTTCATAGCACGAAAATGTTGCGTTAAGGTGTGTGCAATTGCGCTCATGTTTGTGTGAAGCCAGACTGAGTATTCCCATCTCGGCATATCACAGCCAAAATGGGATGTCAGTGCTGTAGTTACCGGCCATCCGGCCAGTAACTACGCAAACAGCGGAGCATTTCAGCACAGCACTTATTTGCAGAGCTCCCATTAAAGTGAATGGGAGCTACGGAAACACTGTAGCACAACGCACTACGCCATTTCCATAGCTCTCATTCACTTAAATGACAGCTACGCAAACTGTGCTGAGCGCTCGCCGTGTCTGACGGGTGGAGACAAAGAGCTAGGTTTCCCCATAGGTTATTATAACCCGAGGTGAGAACACCCCTTTAACACATCTGCTACTAACGTCTAGGTACCACGGAGCACGGGGCACCTTCTGAGTTATGGTGGAGTCCATGCCTCAGCTGGTTTGGCAGCACAGGGGGACCCGCAGAGTATTACATGTTATGGCTGACGGTGTAGGCAGGATTATTTGGGGCTCACAATATGAAGCCATATTGCACATCATGTAATGTGAGGGCCAGAATACAACAGGCAGAGCTACTGGGAGTATATCCTGGACAGAAAATATGTTAGAAACACTGCTTTATTAATTACACGTATTGTTGGCAAAAACACGAAGGCTCCAAGCAGAGAACGCAGCGCAATATCTGTGTGCGAGCCGGAGAGCCAAACCGCCATGTCAGCATTCTGTCTGCCCTCTTCAAGCACTGCAGTGTGACAATGTGGTCCCTCAGCGGGGGCTCTCTGTAATAGTCACACAGCAGAAAATCTCCAGCAGCCCTGGCCACGGCCCCCGGGTGTATCAGCCCTGTCCCATATCAGCACTACATAAAGCAGCCTGCCTCCCCACAGTATGGCCAAAGAGACCATATCCATCACCCACCAGTAATGACTGGGGGCAGCGGACAAACATCTACTGCAAAAGTCAAACAAAGTAACAAAAAGTAACTTCCTAATGAGCACCTGCATATACAATGTGCGCTCCGTTCACACCGGGCAGCTCGGTTGCAATAAAAACTGCACCAAAAACTGTGTGTGCTTTTTGCCACATTTTACTACAAACATAGTAAAATCACAGATGGTGCCACCAATGCAGCTATTGGCACGGTTTTTATTGCAACCGAACTGCGCCCTAATAGCGAAATAAACCCCCGCCTGTCCCGAACACTCAGCACCCCGAGAGTCACTTCCCACGACCACACTGCCCATGCAGGTCTCTAATTGGGGTAGACAATGCCCCATTATGGCAGCAATGTGCCCGCTCACTGCCCATCTGAACTGACAGGCTGGCTACAGGAATTCATGGCATCACTGCCCATCTGCCTCCCACAGGTACCATATACCACCCATATAGTGGGCACATTTCTGAAAGAATCAGTATCATGAGTATGGGCAAGAAACAGCAGGATGCCAGCACTGGGCAGAAACTGTGGCAGTCTGTGTGCCAGCCACTAGGCTCTACCCTGCCAATGAGGCAGATGCCAGCACAAAGCAGATTTCTGTTCTGGGTCAGCAGGATACTTGCAGGCTGGCACAGGATGCCAGCACTGGGAACACATCAGCCCATGCATCCCCTTTAATTACTCCGTGCCAGTATGTGTTCCCAGTGCCACCGCAGCAGTATGCCCTCCATACACTGCCAGGAAATGAACTTCTCCGCTGCTCTCTACTGCGGGCACCCAGTATGTCCCGGCTTAATACAAGGCGGCCGTCTCTCCTAACAAATGAGTGGGGGTCGCTCACCTGTATCCGGTCCCGGGCGGGCAGCCCCCGTCAGCTCCGGTCCCCCCCTCCCCCCGACATCATGTTCTGTCTCCGCCGTTCTCTCCTCTCTCTCCCCCGCACTAGCAGCGCGTACACGGTCCGGAGCTGCCGGGCACAGGCGAGATGTGAGCGGCCCGCTCATTGGTCAGCGGAGAGAGGGGCTGCGGTAAGATCTGACCTGTGATTGGCAGAGTGGCCCGTGGGGGGGGCTTATGGAGTAGTGAGCGCTGCGAGGTGCGGGGGGTCTCTACAGTGACGGGGACGTGCGGCATCCTCACTGTGTATAGCACCTCCCTCTGTACCCTACTGTATACAGCAACCCCACTGTACCTTATTGTATACAGCACCTCCACTGTATACGGCACCTCCGCTGTAACTCATTGTATACAGCACCTCACTGTATACAGAACCTCCTCCTGTACCTCACTGTATACAGCACCTCCTCCTGTACCTCACTGTATACAGAACCTCCTCCTGTATCTCACTGTATACAGCACCTCCGCCTGCACCTTCGCAGTACCTCATTGTATACAGCATCTCGCTGTATACAGCACCTCCTCCTGTACCTCACTGTATACAGCACCTCTGCCTGCACCTCACTGTGTATAGCACCTCCTTCTGTACCCTACTGTATACAGCAACCCCAGTGTACCTTATTGTATACAGCACCTCATCCTGTACCTCACTGTAGACAGCACCTCCACTCTACCTCATTGTATACAGCAGTTCACTGTATACAGTACCTCCGCTGTACTTCATTGTATACAGCACCTCCGCTGTACCTCAGTGTATACAGCACCTCACTGTATACAGCACCTCCTCCTGTAACTCACTGTATACAGCACCTCCGCCTGCACCTTCGCTGTATCTCATTGTATACAGCATCTCACTGTATACAGCACCTCCTCCTGTACCTCACTGTATACAGCACCTCCGCCTGAACCTCACTGTATACAGCACCTCCTCCTGTACCTCACCGTATACAGCACCTCCTCCTGTACCTCACTGTATACAGCACCTCCTCCTGTACCTCACTGTATACAGCACCTCCACCTGCACCCCACTGTATACAGCACCTCCTCCTGTACCTCACTGTATGCAGCACCTCTGCCTGCACCTCACTGTATACAGCACCTTCGCTGTAACTCACTGTATACAGCACCTTCTCCTGTACCTCACAGTATACAGCACCTCCGCTGCACCTCACTGTATACAGCACCCCCACTGTACCTCACTATATACAGCACCTCCACTGTACCTCACTGTATACAGCATCTCCGCCTGTACCTCACTGTATACAGCCCTCCTCCTGTACCTCACTGTACACAGCACCTCCGCCTGCACCTCACTGTATACAGCACCTAATCTGTACCTCACTGTATACAGCACCTTCGCCTGCACCCTACTGTATATAGCACCTCCACTGTACCTTACTGTATACAGCACCTCCTCCTGTACCTCACTGTATACAGCACCTCCTCCTGTACCTCACTGTATACAACACCTCCACTGTACCTCACCATATACAGCGCCTCCTCCTGTACCTCATTGTGTACAGTACCTCCTTCTGTACCTCATTGTCTACAGCACCTCCACCTGTACCTCACTGTATACAGCACCTCCTCCTGTACCTCACTGTACACAGCACCTCCCCTGCACCTCACTGTGTACAGCACCTCCACCTGTACCTCACTGTATACAGCACCTCCACTGTACCTCACTGTATACAGCACCCCCACTGTACCTCACTGTATACAGCACCTCCTCCTGTACCTCAGTGTACACAGCACCTCCCCTGCACCTCACTGTATACAGCACCTAATCTGTACCTCATTGTAAACAGCACCTAAGCCGTACCTCACCGTATACAGCACCTCCTCCTGTACCTCACTGTAGACAGCACCTCCACTCTACCTCATTGTATACAGCACCTCCGCTGTACCTCACAGTATACAGCACCTCCACTATACCTAATTGTAAACAGCACCTCCTCCTGTACCTCATTGTATACAGCACCTCCTCTGTACCTCACTGTATACAGCACCTCCTCCTGTACCTCACTGTATACAGCACCTCATCTGTCCTCACTGTACACAGCACCTCCGTCTGTACCTCAATTTATACAGCACCTCCGCTGTACCTCACTGTATACAGCACCTCCGCTGTACCTCACTGTATACAACACCTCCGCTGGACCTCACTGTGTACAGCACCTCCGCTGTACCTAATTGTAGACAGCACCTCCTCCTGTACCTCATTGTATACAGCACCTCCTCTGTACCTCACTGTATACAGCACCTCCTCCTGTACCTCACTGTATACAGCACCTCATCTGTCCTCACTGTACACAGCACCTCCGTCTGTACCTCAATTTATACAGCACCTGCGCTGTACCTCACTGTATACAGCACCTCCATCTGTACCTCACTGTATACAACACCTCCGCTGGACCTCACTGTGTACAGCACCTCCGCTGTACCTAATTGTAGACAGCACCTCCGTCTGTACCTCACTGTATACAACACCTCCGCTGGACCTCACTGTGTACAGTACCTCCGCTGTACCTAATTGTAGACAGCACCTCCTCCTGTACCTCACTGTATACAGCACCTCCTCTGTACCTCACTGTATACAACACCTCCGCTGGACCTCACTGTGTACAGTACCTCCGCTGTACCTAATTGTAGACAGCACCTCCTCTGTACCTCACTGTATACAGCACCTCCTCTGTACCTCACTGTACACAGCACCTCCGCTGTACCTCACTGTATACAGCACCTCCTCTGTACCTCACTGTACACAGCACCTCCGCTGTACCTCACTGTATACAGCACCTCCACTGTACCTCACTGTATACACTCCTCTGCCTATACCTCACTGTATACAGCACCTCTGCTTGTACCTCTCTGTGTATGGCACCTCTTCCTGTACCTCACTGTGTACAGCACCTCCACCTGTACCCTACTGTATACAGCACCTCTGTCTGTACAGCTCCTTCTAGGAGATGCTGGAGTGTGGAAGGACTGTACAGGGCTCCATAGTCTGTGGTAGCTGTAATGTGAATAGAGCCTACATAGAGCAGTGGCTGGAGGAGTATTAGGGCTAGGTGCACTTAAGTCTCTGCAGTGCAGTACTGTACAAATTTTTGCCCCACCACTAGCAGCACACAGTTCCCCGAAGGACAACTTAAGACCACCGCGTTGTAACACGTGTCTATATTACGGACCATATTACGGATGTGTTACAGATCACATTACAACCCCATGGCATCAGTATTCCATCACTATTTGTTCAGTCTTTGCCCATTTATGTTTATTTCCTACTGCCATGTACTGATCTATATCCACCCAATAGGAAAGAACAGCAATACGGAGGCAAATATGAAAATAACAGGACAGGGTGCATTTTTAAAGGGCCACTTCAGTGAAACACATTTTTCCATGTCGGCCCACCTCACCTAATTGCCTGTCAGACTCTGCAGGTCTCTTCTGTGTATTCCAATCACATCCTGCAGTGCAGCCCCTTTATCAGGCTATAGTTTGATGGCGAGATTTTTCAATTTCAATCAGTCCCATCATGTATTACCCAAGCCTATTCTTGGCAGTTAAATTATCATTGAATTCTATACTCACTGGAGCTACGGGCCATAAGTATACAGTCAGGAGAATGAGCTCTGCTCTCCTCTATTATAATTGTGTGACAGGAGCTGTGTGATCATCCTCAGTAACTGTTTCAGGAGGGTCTGTGTCCACCTAACATAGAATGCTATACTCTAGTTCAGCCTATTAAACATCTAGTTCAGCCTATTACCCTCCCCCTATGTTGATCCAGAAGAAGCCCTCTCTCACACCAAAGTATTGTCATTGCGCGTCGTTTCGGCAACATGCAATTCTAATAGCCCATTGATTTCGTTTGGACCAATCACACTTGTGTTTTTTTTTTGTACGCTTATTATTCAAACAAAAAAAAAATGCCGCTATTGCCGGCCATGTGACTCCGTCCGAAGGCAAAAAAAAAACATTACATACAAGCCAATTTTCCTCGTTTAAGGGGAAAAAATTCCTTCCTGACTCCAATCTGGCAATCAGAATAATCGCTGGATCACCGACCCTTCTGAAGTTATTAATGATTATAACATATAATATTATATCACCCAAAAAAGGCATCCAGGCCCCTTTTGTACTCTTTTATCTAATTCTCCATCACTGCATCTTCAGGCAGAGAGTTCCATAGTCTCACTGCTCTTACAGCAAAGAACCCCCTTCCATGTTGGTATAGAAACCTTTGTTCCTCCAGACATAGAGGATGCCCCCTTGTTACAGTCACAGTCCTGGGTATAATAGACGATGGGAGAGATCTGTATTTTCTCACGATGTATTTACACATAGTTATTAGCTCGCCCCTCAGACGTCTTTTTCCTAAACTAAACTAGAAACTAAAATCTCAAGGCGGTTTCTGTGGTAGATCCATATAACAGCATCACCCAGACTGAGAAACTGACCCCCAAGTAGATTTGAGCTGGTCAGACCTGAGTGAGGAAAAAGAGGCTGAGGGTACCTTCACACTTGCAATATCGCTGCGTTTTTTTAACGCAAATGTCAATGGGACTTTCTAATGTTAAAAAAACGAAACGCACGAAAACCGCAAGTCTGTGCGTTGCGATTCTTGTGTGATGCGTTTTTAACAATACAAAGTCCTATTGACATCCGCGTTAAAAAAAAACAACTTAGCGATATCACAAGTGCGAAGGCCCGCTGAGGGATTCAGACAGGCAGAAATAACTAACCAAGTAACACTAGCTCATTATATACACTGGGGGGATAAGCTGCATAATGAATAAAAAGAAAATTGCTGGAGTGGCCCTTTTAAAAAATGGCCATGAAAGGTACAGCCTTGTGAATAAGTACATAGAAACCAAGTGATCTTGTAGATATGATACCTTCTAATGCCTAACAAAAATACATGATGTTACAATGATTTACTCTATTCTGTTTTTAAAGAGTTTTTCAAACAAAACTCAGAGTGGTGGATGCTGGAGAAGAAGGAAGTGGGCTTACTTGGTACTTTTTCTTCTACAAACTGTACAGTACATAATACTGCACCTACCCCACACGACTGGAACATACAAGATCTAAACTTCTCAAGACAATGAAAAGCTTGGATTTGTTGGTTCTCATTTCAGTGGCCTAATCAAAAGAAAGTAGAAGATGAAGAAGAATGTAAACTAAAATAAATCCAGATTTTGTGGTGTTCTTTGGTTTTTTTGACTTTTTATCTGTAAGTGATTACTTAGAAATACACTTCTTCCAAAGGACATAAATGATATCATTGTGTGGCATGAAGACAGATATCTCAGATTGCACATGGACTTTTGTTTCTGGAATTCATATACTCTTCTAAGTTTCAGTTCTTGCTCTCCTCTGTTCACACATCGGGTTTGTCGCAGACTGTCCACCTCCATTTACTGTCTCCTCGAACATATTTATTAGGGGTTCAACCCCAGAGCAGCCCTCTTGAAATTAGAAATTGAACAGGATTACCTAGTTCAATACAGTAAAAGCTCTACTAGCATTGACATCTACTAAGGCTGATTTCAAGTAAGGTCATTTTTTTAAGTCAAAATTTTGTCTCTAGTAACATTGGTTGCCTCTAATAACACCGGCGTGTGCCGACCCACGTGACCTTACCGCTGAACCCACGTGATCTCCTGCTTAGGGTCTACTCCTCTTGCTGCTAATGCAACCCACCCTTCTCCATCATCGGTGACAGGTAATACACTAGTACAGTACTGTGCAATTGTACTCCAATGTAAAAGCACAGAGAACACAGTGATAACGCTGAGGACAGATAATTATGTCACATGCAGTCCTATGTAACACCACAGAAAACACAGTGATAACTCTGAGGACAGATGATGTAGTAGATGTGACCTGCAGTCATATGTTACACCACAGATAACACACAGCAACATGTTAAATGTTCATTTATTCTTTACAATAGTCTTTTATATTCATTTATAATTCTTATTCTTTTTGGTATTAAAGACCATATTTATTCTCCATTAGATGTGGTTTGGTGTGTTTTTGGAGTATCTAGAACGATTTAATTGGATTTACATTGATTTCTATGGAAACAATTACCTCTAGTAGCAACGGTTTCAGGTAAAGACGATTGCTTTTGGACGGATTACCAACGTTAGTAGAGGTTTTACTGTATATCCATTTTCAAATATCATTAGGGAACTCTCATCGTGGTCGTCCAAGACTTTTACTATTGTTGACCTGTCCTCAGGATAGGACAAAAAATAGTAAAGGTGCAGGACAACTCCTTTAATGGGGTTCTCCAACTTCAGTAAACACTTTCCCAATTATAATGTTATAGCCTTGCTACCAGCTTTCCAATGTATTGTTCCACCTTTTTTTAAGTGCAGACAAATATGTGAGTCCTGCTCACATTAGCCTTCTCTGGGCCATTTTCCAAATTTCCGCTGATTTCATGTTCATTCTGTGGCTAGTACTTCTCGCCAGAGCAATGTATGCCACATCACTTGTGACATACTGCTCATTGCATGTAAAGAAGACCCAGCTGCATGCCCACGCATGCGCAGTACTGAGCACGACCAAGTGCTAATGCTCATGAGTATTCATCCCACAGGCCGAAACCGGAAGTGACGCGACTGCTGGTCCCAAAGAATAACAAAGCAGCTGGAGCACAGAACAGAGATGCAGAAGGGTCGAAGAAAAAAAAAGTGAAAAGAGTACATTAGGGTATTCATAATGCTGGGCGATACTCTGCTGAGGAGGAAAAGAAAATCCATTTAGGACCCTCTTCTATGGGCTGGAATGGGATAGCTGCTCTTCCTGTGGAGGACCAAGCACATCCGCATATTAGACACTCTACTAATTTTAATAGGAACTTTGGAATGCTTCATATCACTTGCGGTGGTATCTCATGGGCATCAAAACCTGCCGCCAGGTTTCACCACAGCTTTGGTGATCGCTGAGGGTCATGTTGGGCAAACACTAGCCTGTAACTTTCTATAGCTAAATGTACTACATACATCTAATGGATCTGTCATCTTCCGACTTCACATTCACTGCTGGCTTATAGTGATCATCATTGTTGAAGCCCCTCTCTAAACTCCACCCCATAAACGTTTTCCTAGGCTAACCCGTTAGATTTTTTTTTTTTTTTTAATTGTGATTCAGAAAGAACAAACGAACAATATACACTAGATGGTCATATATATTGAAAATTTCAGTTTTCCATGGATCGGTTTCAGTGTGCATCAACATTAGGCCTCATTCACACAAGCGGTTTTACGTGGCTAATTTAGCTGTAATAAAAAATTGCGACCATCTGAAGCATTGGATTCTAATGTATTCATTCAGATGGCTGATTTTTAGCTGCATAAAAATGATGTGCCGAGAAAGATAGAACATCAGCGACCAAATACGCGGCCGGAAAAGATAGGTCTTGCCCTATCTTTTAGCCAATATACGCTGGTGGCTCCCATAGACTCCTATGAGCGCAGAACAAAAATGGAAGTGCAGCGACATGACAGGTGCCTCTATTTAGGCATGAGAAGTAATTCAGTGGATTCCGGCATGCAGGATTCCACAGCAGGATCCAACCCTGTGCCCGGACGGTGAACCCGCTCACTTGTCCCGATGCTTCTTTTTCTGTACTGTGGGAGCACCGGCTGTGATGACGCAGATCTCACGACCCTTCCGCAGTGCTTACTGCAGAAGGGCCGCAGGATGGACGGCTTCCATTTACTTCAATAGAAGCAGTTGGTGCAGAAATCGGCACAAAATGGAGCATACTGAGATTTTTCTGCCATTAGCGGAAATTTCCTCTCATGTGCAGGAAGCAGCGGGTCTCAATAGGAGGCTGTGGGCGATATTTGCTGTGAACTCCAGTGGCAGCCGCCAGCCCCAAATTCTGCAAATCAAATCGGCCCATGTGCAGGAGCGCTGTGGCTGGATTTGAGTTGCGGATTCCGCGATCCGCGGTGATACACTGTTCAATCAAATGCATTCAATTATGCTGTTCTGATCACATTCACGAGTGGAAAATAGTGCATAATCCGTGAATGGAAAACAGAATGCAGCATGTTCTATTTTACTGCAGATATGCACTACATCGAGCCTATTGTTTTCTATGGTCACAGATATATAGAATTACATTACATTTGTGTGTACTGTGCAATTGTACTCATTACTGAGAGACGGCGCGGGAAATATAAACCAAAAAGTGTACTGCGTATGACCGCCTGCCTTAGTACGCGGTCATGCGCAGTTCAATTTTGCAGCCATATGCAGGGTCACAGCTGGGCTCACAGCTGGAATCTAATGCGGGCCTCTGCAAGCAGTTGGGGCCATGTGAGCCTGGCCTAAATGAAGAGAAACCAGATCCTAAGCAGCATCCTTTCATGGACATAATCATCTAGATAAGTACAGGTTTTTGTGTTTGTGCAACTAGTTATGAAGAGAAATACTACACATTCCTGGCTCTATAGGCTTCTCTGGCCTGAGGGCATAGCACTTAATGGGAATGGAGTTAGACAGGTAGCTGCTTGCTGACCTCTTGCTCAGAACATGCACACATGTCTAGTGTTCCATCAGCACAAATTGTCTCTGGAAGCAACAGATTGGTTTTTGCATTTGATTTTTATTTGTTATGTTACTGGATAGCAAGACACATCACATAAAACCATGTTAAATCAGGTTAGTAAAACAGGTGACAAAGCTCTTTCCATGGAAATATGTATTGAAACAAGCAAGCACTTGTAGAGAGAAGACAATAAAGATCACCAGTAGGGCTTATTTCCCATCTGCACTATATACTTCCGCCGCTAGATTCTGCAACACCCCAGAGGGGTGACCCTGGACACCTGTGAAGAACTGGGAGGATTAAGCGCTGACGTGTCACAGTGGCACTTACCATGCTCTGGTCCCGTAGGGATGACACACTGCCAAGGCCAGTGTAGATTGCCGGCCAAGTTTCGACACTCCTTTAGCTGGTAGTGCCAATAAAGGGGATGAAGGGGGTTGTATTAGATATCACTCGGGATGCCACCGTTCCCACACACCGTTATTCTATGCGGCGGAGTAAATAACACAGAGACTTATGTCTAGTACCTCGGGTCTCTAGGTACTGTCAGGGCCCGGTATAACTTTTACTTTAAATAAACTTTTATAACAGGTAATTACAGGCACAATTCACTTGCAGTAGTTACAGGCTATATCTCAGAGGTAGGGAAGATACACAGGATCAACATGGCCCTAAAGTCCAAGTTATCTATATGTCACCTAGATTGGGAGCACTCTGGAGGAGGAAAAGGGGTAGAGGTCACCCCGGATACACTCTGTTAAGAACACTTATTTACACAAAGGCTTAGCCAATAAAGTACCTCTGTGCGGTGATCCTAACTGGCGGACAGACGCACAGGAAAACGCCTGTGGTGTGAATAGTTACCTGGTATGGTGGGTCCCTGTATACTGGGGGTTTTGGTAACTCACTCTCTCCTATGCATTTCACATACGGTATGGGTGTCTCTCCGTCTCCATATTAAACACAAGGAAACCAGAGGTGTCTCCCTGTACCCCTGCGGATTCTCCAACGGATCGCGGAAGAGGGAAGATCATCAACTCCTGCAAAGGGAGCCTCTCCTTCTTCTTCATTTTCGACACAAGGAAGCTAAAGGTACTTTCCTGCATCACTGTCGTTCCTCCAACAGGATGGGTAGATGGAAGATCATCAACAACGGCTCCCGCTCTCAGGCACTCACTTTTATACCTTCATTTATACCACATGACACCATAGGATAGATACATTCAGCAGACAGAGCTGACAGGCAAAGGTTTTATGAACGTTAACCCTTTCGACGCAGCAGCTGTGCAACACACACACAGAAAATGACATGACAGCTTTGCCCAGTGCATCCACATAAGACAATACATGTATGACATTTATGGAGGGGACCAGAATGGTGTTCTGGGCCACTACAATTCCAAACAATGGAAGTGTTGGATGCTGGAAATGATAGACGCAAACAGTCCCCATGGGACCATTCTTTTTAATGGCATTTGTTGGGCCTCTGTCATGTCACCTGGTATTTTACCTGACAAAATAGCACAGCATACCACACTGTTTTATGCAGAATTATGTACTGGATATGCATTGGAGCCTCCAATCAGAGCCTAAAGGTCTGTTTACACCACAAGATTATTGTTTGAACAAGTGAATGAAATCTGAGTTCTCTCATTCACTCCTGCAGACTGTTTATACAGGCAGATACGTCACTGGCTCGTGCAAGTGAGAAATCCTTCAGTCGTTCACATTCGCTGTATAAGGCCTCTTTCACAAGAGTGATGTTTTTTCACGCAGGTCACAATGCTGCATTGCTGCGATCTAATTCCAAAAGGAATTAGAGCTTTCTCATCCATTCATCGCGTGAAAAGCAGGCTGCAGCGGAGGTCGGCAGAATGGCTCTATTTAGCTTCAATAGCCAAATAGAGCCAGCTGTCTTCTTTAACGAGTGCCTGACCCAGATAAACTCCCTTCCCCTGGTCTATCTTTTGACGCTGAACTGACTATGTGGACCCTTGACCGAAAAATATAATAAAATATAACTTTTATTAAAAAAATCTTTTGACGCTGCAAGGAAAAATCGCGGCTGAAAAGCACCCATGTAAATGGATGCTTTGGAATCCAATGCTTACATGGTCACGGTTTTCCCACGATTTTTCAGTCTGAATGAGGCCTAAGTGAATGAGAACGACTGACCGATCGCTATTTGAACTGAATGATAACTAAACGAGTCAGCAATACTTTTTATGCCTGCATAAAATGAACGACGAACAAAAAGTGAAACATTCTCATTCATCGTTCGATTGTTGGCTGCGTTTAGACTGAACAATGATTGTTGACTTCTTTGGACAATAATCGTTCCGTCGAAAAGGGCCTTAAGAATCTCACACAGCGAGGCGGAGGGGGACAGCAGGCATATCATAAGCAGCATATTCCAAAGCATCATTTTTATAAAAAATGGCATAGTTAACTTCACTAATAATATAATCAGCAAATATAGAACAGATGGAGCCCATGAAAAATAGCACTTATATAACTTTGCAATTTAAGTGTAAATTTGACAAATATAAAAAATATGGAAAGTGTTTCATGGGGAGCAAGTAATTAAGAGGCTTCTTAGCAAACTTGGATAGCAGCTCCTGTGCCATGAACACCACAGTAATTATTCCTATGGACTGGCTAATCAGCTAGTCAGGCAAAATGATTCGCTCATCTCTAGTCTTGATCATTATTGCATTTTCCCACCTCCCTCCCCTTTTCTGACGGCTCCAATAGGAGTCTATTAGAACCGGCTATGTATTCCAGTCCTACAAGTCCTATTTTTTCCGGTCACGCATAAAAATAGCCAGCCGGAATGCGCACCATATACGCTGTCTTTTCCGGGCCGACCAATTTTACGTGCCGGAAAATCACCCATCTGAATGGATGCATTGGAATCCAATGCTTCAGATGGTCACGATTTTTGGGCAGCATTTTACCACGGCAAATAGCAATGATAAGACATTTGTGTGAAAGAGCCCTCAATCTGAGGGCTTATTCACAGGAGCGTATATCAGCCGGCCGTTTTCACGGCCGGCTGACATACGCTAGCATCTGAGCCATCTTCCCCCTTCCCTCCCTCTCACCGTCTCTTTGCCTCTCTCCTCTCCTCCAACTATTTGCAATGGGAGGAGCGGGGTGGGGGCGGGGCTAAGCTAAAAACGTGTGAAAGGGCACACAAATCTAATGTTTGTGCCCCTGTTCAGATGGCACAGGCCCAGCGCATATACACCGAGGCTGCAATGCCATTGGGCTGGGGGAGACAGTTTAGCTCTGTCCCCCTTCCCTCCCCCTCCCCCGCTCTCTGCCTCTCTGCTACCCTCCGGCTGTTTACAATGGGAGGGAGCGGGAGGTGGGCAGAACTAAGCTCCTGTCCCTCCCGCCCCTTGTCCGCAGACATCAATGGAATGGGGCAAAGCTTAGCTCCACCCCTGTCCCACCCCTCCCATTGCAAACAGCCAGAGGGGGAGGAGAGAGGCAGAGAGCCGGCGAGGGGGAAGGAAAGGTGAAGACAGCTCAGATGGTAGCATAAAGATGGCAGCCGATGTACGCTAGTGTAAATAAGCCCTGAGTCTTATAGGACTGCACAAAGAGCCTGACTTAAGGATCTCATAGAAGGCACTGTGTGAATTGCAAAGTCAGAGCTTCCCTTATGTGAGGCAACAGAACACTGGAGGGAAGCTCATAAATCAAGACTAGGGCCCCTATAACTACATTAACAAACTAATATTTCTCTAATGTACATTAGCAACAGGGCAAAGGATAACAAATTTTGTGCGAGTGCTTTTTAATAGAGTTGTCCAGGAATATACAAACAGTCTGTCTTCTTTCAAAAAGAAGAGAGAAGTTTTCATTGTAGCTAACAGACAGTAATATTTAGGCCAGTTTCACGCGGGGAATCGCGATTTTGCTACAAAAAAATCGCGGCAAAACCGTGTATTTGTTTCTGCTTTATCTTGAGAATAATCTTGCATCGCAATCTGACTTTGTAATGTTAAAAACTAGAGATGAGTGAGTATACTTGGTAAAGGCAATTGCTAGAGCGAGCATTGCCTTTATCGAGTATCTCCCCGCTCGAGACTGCAGGTTCGGGTGCCGGAGCGGGGGAGCGGTGAATAGCGGCTGTCAGCAGGAGGGAGCGAGGGAGAGAGAGATCTCCCCTCCGTTCCGCTCTGCTCTCCCCCGCAGCTCCCTGCCCGCTGCCGGCACCCAAACCTTTCATCTCGAGTGGCCAGGTACTCGCTAAAGGCAATGCTCGCTCGAGCAATTGCCTTTAGCGAGTATACTCGCTCATCTCTATTAAAAACGCATTGCATTGTATGAAAATTACAAGTTCATGCATTGCAATGCAATAAAAAGGAGGCTCCATAGGGAAACATAGGGTATTTAAAAAAAAACAAAAAACGCTAATCGCAGAGAGATAGGACATGGCACAATATTTTTTTCTCGCAACATCCCATCGGTGAAAACATCACTAATGTGAAGGAAACCATTGTAAATCATTGGTTTCATAATCTTGCATTTTCACTCACTCTCGCATCGTGCGAAAATTGTGCTATTTTATCGACCGCGTGAAACTGGCCTTTGGGACCTCTCAAACAGGTGGAATATTTCTGCAACACCGCAGTGAAATTTGTAGGAGCAAAATGGTTGTGTTGTCAGCAGCACTCCCAAAAACCAACTATGGCAGAGTGGTAAACGTATGCACGCCAGATAAAGGCCTTGATCCAAGCCCAATTGGATCTCACTTACTTTATGCGAAATTTGTAATGCTGTGGGAAATTCCACATTAAAATCTGCGTTCCTAACGTGCAGATTTTAATGCAAAATTGAAATTAAAATTTCCGCCAATTCAGCATTTAGGCAAGCTGAATTTGGTATGGAATTTTCCACTCGGCGAATTCCCCTTTGTGTTGTGTTATAGGCCCCTAATTACTCGGGCATACATAAAAATTGTCATTATTATTTTACAAATTGTTAAATGAAGAAGGCCATCCTCCAGCTTGTTCAACTAAGCTATAGTGAACATGATCAGATTTTGATATACATTTTAAATAGTGTTACTGATAATTCTAACAATGTTATCTTCAACTTTATGCTCATAACTATTTTAGGAATCAGGACTTTTTTAACCTTGGATTCAAAAATGTAAAACAGCCTTAACAGGGTTTTCGGGTTTTGATCAGTTTGTGATCAATGGGGTCTGACATTGGAATTAGTCTGTACTGCAGAAGTAGACACAGCCAAATGTATGAGTATGCGCTGTGGGCAGAGGTGAACGCAAATACAAGAAGGCACCCCCCCTATCCAGGAGTGCATCTGCCATGAGGCAAGTTGGGTCACTCATTGAGGCAGTGCCACCTTATGGAAAGTGGGGTTCAATGTGGTGGCCAGAGCTTACATAAAGTAGCTTCAGTGTCACTGTGAACTGTTTATGTAGAAAGGTGAAAAAAACAAAAATAGGGGTGGAGCTACCTGAATGGGTGAGTGAATTGAAATAATTATAGGTAGAGGAATGCACAGAAGATGCAATTCTTCTCACTCATTAAAATAGTGGGTCGTGGAAAAGACCTAGTTGTACGGTGCAGCCGACCCAATGATATGAAGAAAGGCTCCGACAGCATACAGAGGTGCAAAATCCAACTAGACTTTATTGCCCCATCACACACAGTCACAGATACATTTCGGCCAACAGGCCTTTTTCAAGCTCTGTTTTATTTTAAGCCAGCATAAAAAGACGTGTTTTGGGCAACCCCCCTTTCCTCAGTTATAGCTGGGGACACACCGTTAGCTGTTAGAATGTGCATGGTGCCCCGAAACGCGTCTTTTTAGTCTAGTTTAAAATAAAACATAGAAGCTGAGCTTACTTTCTAATCACAGATTGATGTCATCACTGCGTATTGCTAGAAAACCCATTTAATAAACAGAAATTCAATTAATATTTGTCATTATCGTCAGAAAGTTTAGAAAATGAATGTGTAGTTTTTAATTTCATAGTTAGACTTCATTCACACGTCCGTATGCGTAAAATGCTGCCATGGGAGCCGGCTATCATTGTGTATTGCAGTCTCACACACGCGGTCATGTGCAATATGACTGATATACGCCGGTCTGAATATGCCCTTAACCTGCAATAAAAGATAGAAAAGGGAGCGCTATCTGTTTGTTCATCCATCATATATGTATGAACTGCATCACAGACCAAACCTATCAAGGGAAATCGGGATCATCATGCCCCAGTGCAAATATAAGGTATTCTCTCAACAACTTCCTAACCTTCAGTGTTAGGGCTTATTCACATGAACAAGTAACTTGTTGCGCACAAAATTCACTCGAATATGAAATCCATTCTTTTGAATGGATTTATTCACGTAAGCAATTTTTTTACTTTTTTTACATGCAGGATTTTCTATATTTCGGCATTCCCACAGGAGGAATCGCCCATTGTTTCCTACGGGGCCTTGGGAAAAGAAATTGTATGGCATGGGACTGTTGTTACTAAGTGAATGTAAATATGGATTATGTAGATAAGAGTATCAATCCTTCCTTTTCTCCACACATAAGCATTACACAGTCTCGGACGCCAGGATGCATCTGTGCAAGGTTTGTCCTAAAGCAAACAAATGTTCATAATCAACATAATTGCAACGTGTTTAAATAGTGGGGTATGTGTATTATATATGTATTCTCTTCCCCTCATCAATCTGCAGGAGGCAGCAATACGCATGAGTGTTCCTGTGGATTTGTTTACTATCTTATGGAGTTGTCTACTCTCATTTTATAACATTTATTAGGATACATATGTTATCACAATTTCACATCCGGCACTTTAGTAATTCCACTTTATTTTGCATATAGGACACAGCTAATATGTTTTGATGGATCTTGGTTGGCATAATGATTAGGTGAATGAGCTTTCCAAAGAATGTTCTTTCAAAATCATTGGCTCATGTAAAAGAGATTAAAGTCCCATCCCCTGGATCTTCTTTCACAAGAGCAGCATAGTAATTCCTACTGTTGTGCCGGGCAGTACATAAGAATAGGTGTACTACTATGGCCATTTATCAGGAGCACTGGACACATTAGGCAATATTCACAGTGTCCAATTCTGAGATGGGCAAAACTTGCTCAAGAAAAAAACGTTCATTGAAGAGGTTAATTCACACAAATGATGTTTTTCTCTGACTGGTAAGGCTCTTTCACAGGAGCGAATATTGGCTGCCGTTTTCACGCTTGGCCGATATACGCTACAATCTGATGCATTGGATTCCAATGCATCAGATCGCATGGCCGTATTACCGCGACATGAAAGCGCCTGGCATCCAATATAGTGCCGGGCGTTTTTAAGTTGGACCCAAAAGATAGTCCTGGAACTATCTTTTGGGCCGGAATACATTGGCCACAGCATGAGCTCCTATGGAAGCCATTGACAGCAACCAGAGAAGGGAGGTGGGTGGGAGTTTAGCAGTGTGATGGTATTATTGTATTATGTCACCACCGGAAGTTAGGAGTGGCGACATAATACAGCACTGTCAAAAAAAGTTTATGCCAGCTTGTGATTGGCTGAGGGCATATTTCATAGCTAAAGCGCCGTCCTCAGGACTGCCGCACCAGGAGTGTCTGCAGCGCCACCAAGTGTCAGAGGGCTACTGGGCGCCAGGCAGCACAGAGGCGGCGGCCGCCGCATCGGAGCCACTAGCCGGCACGCACCACTGAGGTGGCGGAGAGGTGAACCGGTTACAGTGCTTCTAGGAGCAGGGAGCTGGCTGTCGCAATACATCAGACAGCCGGTGGCCACGCACCACTGGAGCAGCGGAGGGGTGAGCGGGGTACCGGGCGTCCAGGAGCAGAGAGCCGGCGGCCGCAATATAGCAGACAGACGGTGGCCGCCACGCCCCACTGAGACAGTGGACAGGACAGATCTGTGAATCGCCCGTGCGCCCAGGAACCATAACAGTGAAATGCCGCTGGAGCGAGCACAGCTACTGCACAAGGTGTGAGGAACAGTGAGGTGCCGGCTGGAAACTCCAGGGACAGTGAGAGGTGCAGCGTGTCATTCATTTGTGCCGGCCCTGGAGGCTTAGGACCAGGGTAAGTTTTCTTCTTAGCCTTAGATTATTAAATGTAAATGCTGCCATGTAACCACTGAAACATGACAGCATTTACAACTGATAATGCACAACTTAGTGAAGAAAACTAACCCTGATCCTGGGCTGCAGTACCGGTACAAATTAATGCACACACTGCTGCTAGCACCTTTCTTGTTCAAGAATCACCCATTATTTTTTTATAGGAGCATGAAAAAAAAAACGCATCGCAATCACACAATGCGAGTTGCATGTGAGTACAATCCTTTTTTAAAGCATTTTACTATTGGAAAAACTGATGTAAGGCCTCTTTTACATGGGCGACGGGATATCGCCGCAAGAAAATCGTAGCAATATCGCATCTGTGTTCCATCCAATTTTTGGACCAATTTTTCAGTCCAAAAATTGAATGGAAAAAAAGCCCATATGCATGTGTCCTATGGCCAACTTCACATTGTTTTCAATGGGGAGACCTCACATCGCATCGCACTCGCATGCACCTACGGTAGTCAATGGGTGGTGAGAGGGTACACTCAGAAAAAGAATGTGCAGCGATTTGTTTCCCGCATCACAGGGCAATGCGGGAACAAAAATCGCTCATGCGTATGACCCCTTTGAAAAGAATGGGGTTCATATTTGTGAGAAATTTGTGTGTCTCGCAATGTACAAATCTCACACGATTTTATTAACCGTGTGAAAACTGCCTCAAGTACATTTTCTGAGAGGGAATCAACTTAGCACTAAGGAGTGTCATAACAGGTATATTAGAACAATATCTAGACACAAGGAGTTTTATCAACTTGATTTCAATTTTATTTTTTAGAAGAAATTTTGTGAGTTTTAACAGGGAAACACAAATAAACAATGCTGTTTTATGGGAAGCTACTAGCTTCTACCTCATTGGGGTTTTTTTGCCTTCCTCTGGATCAACATGGGGGATGGAAACAGGCTGAACTAGATGGACATTGTCTTCTTTCAGCCTAACATACTATGTTACTACGGTGTTTCCCTGAAAATAAGACACTGTCTTACATTAAATTTTGCCCCCCAAAGAGGCACAGTGTCTTATTTTCGGATGGAGGATGGCGGGGGGCACATACTCACCTCACAGCTGGTGTCTGTGTCCCCAGCAATGGTCTCCCCAGTGGTGCAGTGGGCTGGTCTGTAATCCTTCTCGCTGTCATCTCTCTCTAGTAAACGGGGCCTTGAATTCCCCTGCCTCCAGCAAGTAAGCGCTGTGATTGGCCAGCCAATCAGAGCCGGCCCTCGATGAACCAGTCACAGCCATTTATGAAAACTTTCCACCTGTCCTAACCGCAGTTCTGTTCTACAATCACATCTCTGTCTATACCCTCTGCTGCCGCATTACGCTAAACCATGTGCAATCATTCCTCCTGTCTTGACTTTGGGTCTTCGTTCCTCAACCATGTCTTTGTCTTTAGGTACCGCATTACGGTCGTTCTAACTCACTTGCGTCGGCAGCCACATGACCAAGGCTATTTCTGGGGTAACCATCTGGGGTCCCCCCAGTGCAGACTAGATCTCTACTGGTGGGGTAAAAGAGTGACAATCAGGAAACCCCAGGTGCAGCCCCCAGAGCTAAACCTAAGCCAAATCAGTATTGAGGCACAGCAGTTCCCACCTGCTGCTGTAACAGACTGTGGGTTTCTGTAAAAGAGGTATTCCTATCTCAGACTGTTAGGCCGGATACCTGTGTCTGCCGCCCTCTTGCTATTCTGGGCACACCTGGGCATCACCCTGCTCCTCCTGTATGAATGGACACTTAGCTACTGCTTTCCATCAGCACTGCAGGAGTTAATGCATAGATTGCAAGTTATGCATTATCCTATAGATAGAGAATAATTTGCTGGTTGGTGCGAGCCTGCACCCTCCCACACACCTCTAATCTCCAAAACAGAACTATTGTGTCCCGTTCTGCCTGTTATTGTGGGGGTCACTTCTCCTCTCGCAGAGATGTCGGCATGAAGGGAGCACTAGCGAAGCATGTGCAGTCAGTGCTCCATTCATTTCAATGGGGCTGATGGAATTACCCAAGTGGATGCCGCTCAGCTATCTTTGCAGTCCCACTGAAAGTGAATAGAGCACTAGTGCACTTGCACAACAAGCGCTCCATTCAGTCTCATCCTCACTGTGGGGGAGCAGTAACCCTGCAGTGAGTAGAACAGGAGACATGGGGCCCTGTTCTCGAGAGCTGTGGGGTCTCAGCAGTGAGACCCCCATCGATCAGCAAGTTATCTACGATCCTATGGATTGTGGATAACTTGCCATCTTGGTACAACCCCTTTAAATTAAGTGCAGCATAATTATAAAGTACAGATCACTAAACTATCCTTTAACAAAACTGAGATGATATTAGGTAACTGCCACACATATACAAATGAGACTATGTAAGGGCGTCCCTGGATGCCCGCTTTAAAGTGAAGGGGCTGCCATACACCCTTAAAAAAAACGCTAAGAAGCATTACTTTTAATTGCGAAGTATTTCATATCATAGTCATTATTTTTACAATGTGTTCCAGCCTTTTTCATCTATTTTTCCACGCTCCGTAGTGGAGTAAGGGGGAGGGGCACAGCTGACATCGCTCTCTCAGCATCATTGAATGTTTATAATAGAGAACCTCTCAAATATGAAAAGGAATTCTTGCGGCGTCTGACTGTGGCTGCTGTTTCCTTCCTTGTGTCTCACCATGCATACAGTGGAATGTTTATAGCACAAATGAACATACCTAGCAGCTACTAACATTTTAATGCGCTGCTCCCTGCCTCTGTAGGAGAAATGAGAATTCAGCTTAACATGCAAGCCACCAGGATCTTCTGTTATTGCTTGCATGCATCATAAAAAGCGCAATCTGCAATACACAAGCAGTACAACACTTCATCATCTGGCAGGCAAACATTCTGCCACTTCATTTTTTGTGGGTAATCCAATTATCTGGGAAGGAGAAACAAACAGCGAGAAAAAACCACAGAACATTGTAAAGACTCGGTTATCTTGGTTATCTGTAAATGAGATCCGATCAGCTGGTTTAATGTTTGGCATAAGTCTAATATGTCACTGAAGGATGGAAGCCATTTGTACAATCTCGCTGGTGCCACATTTTCGGCTCAATGCAATATGAGTAATAGAGAGCAGTATGAATGACTCCATGTCACATACATCTCAGATGGCTGACTGTCTTATTTGCTTCAAAGAGAATATATGACCTATTTTTGTTTTACTAATTAAAACCAGATACTGAAACATGTTCCATGCTCTGTGACCTGTCATGGTCACAGGGGAACTGTGACCATCACCTATTGTGAGTGGTGTTATCTATACATAGGTGTTACCTTTCATTGTAAACCTGTCCCTGATGGTAATGAAATGACTGCTGACAAGATTTCCTGATCCCACCGAGCACAGAGGCCTTTTTTATTGTTTTTGGAAACCTATTTTTCTGCAAAAATGAATGCAATGGGATGTGCATTTATGGTGACTGAGGACCAGTGAGCGCCCCCTCTTTGGCAGCTCTGATACAGGACAGGAGCAGAACAACACCACAATTATACAAAGTGAACTTAGACTCTGGGGTGCGGGCAGGTATCCCTGTAACAGAGGCCCTGCCTAGCACCAGGTAAGTCCTATACTTTATACTTGTTTTAATTTCTATATATGCTTCTACGTACAGTAGAAGCATTATATTACCACAAGGCGCTGTCCAATTGTTGTAATTCTCTCTTTTGCAGAAAAATGGTGAATTTACACGGGCCAGTGCAACGATATTGTACTTTCAAAGTTGCAATAAAAAAAAAAAAATCACATTGCTGCATTTGTGATTTCTTATGTGTGTGAGAAACACACTTGAGAATCACCTATTATTCCTTATGGGAGCAAAAGAACATCATACATGTGAGCACAATGCGTTTATTTACGCTCCCAACAGAATGCCACAAAAACAGGACATGCTGCAATTTTTTTCTCACACGGCTACCTCTCGCAGTTCTGCAACAGAAAAATCGCACATGTAAATGCCCCATTACAAAAAACGGGTTATCGTTCTGTGCGATTTCTGTGCATCTTGCAACGCACGAAAACCATGTGGGAAATGCCCCAAACTCCACAATACCAAAATTGTAAGTTGGTTTATGTTGGTTATAGTTGATTACAAGTTCCTTTTAAGTTCCATTTTCTGGTATAGAGCTACAGGTTAACTGCAGACATTAAATGGCTAAAATTGTGACTGCTTTTTGCCACCACTAGGGGGAGTATAGGAGCTTATTGCACCCTGTTTATACACTGACCAATAAAAAACCTGCTGGTAGCTGGTATGCAGTGGATTTAAAATCTGTATAAATATGCAGCTTCAGCCAATGTGAAACTACATAAAAAAATTAAAATCACAGAGGTGAGGGGGAACACAAACATATTTCACTGAAAAAGAGCCAAAAATGCAAGACCTGATAAGGTGCAGAGCAGGCACGATCGCCATAAGACCGGCACAATGACCGTAGGGCCGGCACAATGGCGTAGACCCTAACAGTATGCAGCAAGCCAGATTATAAACCAGAGGAGCTAAACTGTCCACTGCCGATCTATATGCAGCCACCCACTCAACCAGCCCAGATTGGGGAGGAGCGACTGCATGCAACTAAATCTGCAATGTGAACGATACCACAGAAGCCAGCCAATAGATGGGTGCGTCCCACAATACAGGATTACAAATCACACTGACATGGCAGTGGGTTGCCCTGTATCTCCACAGTGAGGGGGACCCTCTGTGATTTTAATTTACTTTAGGGTACATTCAGACGACCATATATTGGCTAGGTTTTGACGCCCAGCCGATATACCGCGTCTCTCTCTGCAGGGGGAGGAGGCTGGAAGAGCTGGGAGCAGTGCACTGCGCTCCCACCCCCTTTCTGCCTCCTCTCTTCCATCCAAGAGTCGGTCAGCTAGACGGAAACTGAACACACCCATTATGGAGTCCGTTCAACACTGTTCAGTTCTGTCCTGAGACCGAGCCGCCCGGCTGTGGAGATTCCCCTTTCCTGCTCTCCGAATGGGGCAGGAAAGCAGAACCACTTCTGCATGTGTGAAAGCACCCTAATTGCACCTGAAATAATTAGATCTAGTGTGCTAGCAGAGTACATGACTTGCCTTCTTCCTGACAAGCAGAATGTTTTATTAATGCCTCTGATGGATGCAACCTACTGCTGAGAGCTTGTTGAAGATAAGAGAGGCCAAGGGCTACAGGCAGTATGTGACAAGGCACATCTAAACTGTATAATGCCACGTATACACCGAAGCATCACCTAACTATCTGTATTTCAGGCATGCTCCACATATAGCAGTGAGACATTTAGACAATGAATTCAATTTCACGTCAAAGGAATGAATCATGACCCAGTAAATGTCACTTGTTTCTGGAATAAAGAGACAGAATATCTAATTTATGGCATGTATTGCCTGTAATCTTTACCAATGATCTTTTTATAACTCTTCAGTATGTCTTCTTCAAAGAACAGGCTACCCATATAATGAGATAGGTGTCAGCTAAATGCTCATTTACCCTAATGGTGGCTTTAAACAAGCATAATTCGCTGAGTGCCGGCCGCATGACACAGTCGAGCGGCGCGCAGCAAGTATGCAATGACATTGCATACCGGCAATTGCTATGCACTATCTTGGTTTGTATGCATGCACAATATGCGCCAACATAGGACATGCTGCGGTCTTTATTGCACGTGTATTTCACGCAATATGTGTGAGCGGCAACATGGGAGCCTATGGCAGATTGGAACAGTGTATTACGCGCTGTAACCATACTGTAGTGGTTTCAGGCACTGGGTTGGAGCCTCAGGTATGGTAAGCGCAGGTCTGGAGAGCAGTCAGGGAGGAGCCAGGAGTCAGCAATGGGAGGTCTCAGTTTGAGTACAATGGAGGAGGTGGGTCATGGGGTCAGACAGAAAGCCAGAGGTCAGTATCAGGAGGTCTCTTGTCACGATACAAATGGAGAATGCAGGTAGTGTTGTCAAAAAGGAAGTCAGAGGTCGGTATCAGAAAGTCTCGTGTTGCGGTTTAAATGGAGGAGATGGGAAGCGTTGTCAAAAAGGAAGCCAGAAGTCAGTATAAGGAGGTCTCAGTTTGATAGCAGAAGAGCGGGAGTGGAGCTTGATCAAGGCTTGTGGAGCACAATAATCATGCAATGAGTGAAGGACAGGGCCAGGCTTTTATGGTTTGCTTAATCAAAAGCAGGGCGGAGCCAAGACAGGGACCTGGATCTGGGATACTGGAACCAGGCTAAGGTCAGCAAGGGAGCTTTCTGGAAGGTTGGACAACTCAACAGGTAAAGCCACCGACTGCAGCATAGGAGGTCCTGGGATTGATCCCTGACACATACGTTCATGTGAAGGAGCCCTTAATTATCTCTCCCAACCCCCATACACATTAGATGATCAGCAGTTCTACTAAAAAAAGGCAGGTTGGACCAATCTATACTATGCTTGGCCATCCTTAGGGTGGAGATAACAACAATAAGAGCATGTAGCAAGACTGTGAAGACTGTGAAATCTCGCAGCGGAATCAGACCCTGTGTCCCGGCATTGACCTCCACCCCCCATATCTGTCAGCTTGTCTTCTCCCTGCTCACATGCACAGTGCAGAGAGTCACGCCGATGATGCGGATCTGCTGAGGCTTGCTGTGGGACGGTCTGTGCGAGGCTCACACTAGAATAAGACATGCTGCGGTTGCAGTTGGTTTCTGCTCATGGGCCGGGAAAAGCGTCTTCCATAGCATGTCCTATGGGCAGTATTTGCTACGGGATCGGAGGCGAACGGCTGCTCCAGATCCCGCAGTGCAAATATGCCCGTGGCCATTGGCCCTAAATGGTCCAAGTTCATAGGACTAATCAGCAACAGCATGTACAACTTGAGAAAGTCTATAGGTTCAGGCTGCAGGATTCTATGACATTTTGTATACAGATTGCCTGCAGTTGTTAAACAGACTCGGTGGAGAACAGGAGACGCTTTGCTGGAGCTACAGAGGTCCAGAGTAGGATAGTATGTATGGGCTCTTTTGTTGATTTTTAGCATAGTCAGTGTTTAAAAAAATTAAAAAAAACGCTTTAAGGTTTCCTGTGGTGATGTTCTCCTTCAAAACTAGTGTTTGTTTTCCTACTATGCCAATACAAGAGAGACCTGCAGATCCTTAGACTATACCTTGGTTTTTTTTAGACTCGGGAATACTGCATGTCTTGATCTTGCACTGATTTCTGTTGAATGACTACTGCTGGGAATATTATGTATCTGACTGGCAAACAGTAGTGAAGCTGAAAGTTTTACAAATCATTATAAATGCAACACCCCAGAAGGCTACCCCGGACACTTGACAAATGTGGGGAGCTTGGCTTGTCATGGCAGCATTTACTAGACTCCTTTTCCCAGAGGAATGAAACGTAGCCAAGGCCAGAGCAGGATTGCAGGCCACTGTTGACACCCCTAGGATAGGGAATGCCAATAAACAGGATGATGGGGGTAGCAGTTGCCACAGGTGACACCACCATTCCCACACACCGGTATCCTACACGGAGGAGACTAAACACAGACACTGGTGTATGGTACCTCGGGTCCCCAGGGCCCAGTATAAACTTTACTTGAGATAACTTTGACAAAACAATTATTCACAGCAATTCAAGTACAATTCTTCACAGTGCAGGCAAGATAAGAAGGTCAGAGGTGAGAGAGGGTACACAGGGTGAAACCGGTCCTACAGTCCACATTATCTGTAGGATACCGCTCCTGGACTGGGAGCACTTCAGAGAGAGAAAGGGGGTAGGGGTCACTCCGCAGACTCTCTGGCAGTAATTATTTACTTTAAGGATTAGCACGCTGCACTGGAGACATGTGGATGTGACTTAGTAGCGTACTTCTACACGGTGATCCTGGCTTTGGACGGCCACATAGGAAAAACTTGTGGGTTTGAATTAGTACCTCTGCACTGGGTCTCTCCAGAATTACTTATGAATGCTCTTTCTCTTATGTTTTGGGGCTCACTCCACTCACATCCAGATTTCAGTCGCTATGGGAAATTTCTCCTTCTCCATCTTTACCACAAGGAAGCTGAAGGTGCTTCCATGTGGCTCTGTGTTTGACTCTCTCAGAAGACAAGATGAAGACTATTTATACCATCACTCATACCACATGACATGACAGACTGATACATTCACAGGCAGACTATGATTTAATTGAAGTTAACCTCTCAAGCGCTGCAGCTGTGCAACACACACACTGGGAATGACAAAACAGGCTTGCACAGTGCATCTACATAAGACAAAACATATATGACATTTATGGAGGGGACCAGGATGATGTGCTGGGCCACTACAATGTACATTACCTTTAACTGCCTGGAGAAAACTGCAACTGGTTTCTGAGATCCTCAGAAATATTTGAGACAGTCATGGCATTTGTTAACAAGATAGCAGATATTGCATCAGGGAAATGTTCATGCTGACTGGTTAGATTTTCCTGTCAATCACATAGGCTGCAGATCTGGACTGTATGCTGAATTTGGTTTAAAGTCGCAATGGTCCAGGAAAGACCACTGTGTGTTAAAAATATTACACCGTGAGGCCATTGTAACTTGAGAGATCACAATATACAAGGCACACAAGCGATAAAACAGTTCATACTATTAGATTGTACCTGGGGTTTATTTCTCTGCCACTATTCTAATAAGAACACCTAGTGCACTGTGTATAGAAGTGTAGCAGTATTTTTATTCTCATACTATTAGTTTATATAGTCCATTACCGCTGATATGGCTTCGGGGAGGACTGCTGTGGGTTCGCCAAAGACTCCTGAGTGCAGTGAGGAATGGTACCATAGGCTGCCGAAGAAATGCTGCAAGAAGCGTGCAACTAGGGAGAGGGGCTAGAGAAAACCCGGCAGGCTACAGTCTTCGGCCTCCTCCAGCAGTCAAGGGTTTGATGCTAAGCAGTGCTAAAGACTGTGCGCAAATAAGCAGGAACCGCTGGGCTGTAATATTAGGCATCACTGGCTGAAACTCATTGGCTGACTGGATGGCATGTAATGCTGCTGCCGGTGGTTCAGGGTTACCTGCGCTGTAGACTCCCTACATCTAATTATTGGTATTCCGTCTGCACCCTGACTATAAGCAGCAGAAACCACTTGGCTGACAGCAGTTTTTGAAGCAATTGAATGGCAGAGACAGATGTTATACAAAAAGTGAAAACATTTTTTTTACTATGTCATGGCCACACCTTCATTTATGCTTCCCCAGGTACCTGTCCGCAGCTGTCTAGTGACAGACACAGGCCTGCCTGACCCAACAATGGAAGTAACATTCAGAAGAGGATTAAATGACAGTACAAAGGCCAAACCACCCAGTGACCAACTGCCTACAACAGGCTTGGGGATCCGGGTCCTTCTGTATTGGTTTCCCAGCCGCAGCACAGCGAGCTGCACAAAACATCACTGTCATCACCATAGCGGAGGGCAGGGTTTAGTAAACCACCAAGGATCATGTCTAGATGGTGACTGCAGGAGCCTGGATGGTCATCCGCTGCAGCATCCAGCCTGCAGGTCCAAGCAGGATGTCAGGGCCTCACGAAACCAGTGACAAAGTGGGGACCCCCTGAGCAAGAGTAAGAGCGAGGTCTGGAACCGGCGCTTCGAGAACTCCAATGATAATCCAATCCTGCAGGTATCAGGGCATATGTCTCCAGTTATGTTTTTTATTTGCTCACTGATCCAAATAATATTGCCCCATACAGCTCCAATCTACAGAGCGGCTTCCTGGTTTGTTCTGTTATATAATAAATTATTATTTGCTGGCAGCAGATAGCCAAGTTGCCACATATTCCTGCCTTACAGCTCTCTGGGTACCATTGTCATTCCTCAGTATTTTTATACTAAATCAGAAGACAAAACTGACAAAATACCAAATTAACAGAACCAATAGACAATGCAGGGGTTAAAAAGGTAATTTATCCAAGTAGTAATATATCCAAGTTGAAGAATGTACAGTATGACAAATTGTATCTCACCCCAGAGAACAACATGGCAGCAGCTATAAATGGCGCTAGATGGATAAAGATGATAAATATAAGGGAAGTGTCAGAACCAGCAATTCTAGCGCCCGCCGTGCCCGCACCACCAGTCATGCCACCCGGATTACAGGAGTGCGGCGCAGGGGAGCCCCGGTTCTAGTAATCTCCCCAGGCCGCTGTAAAACTGGTCACCGCCGGGTTGCTAGGGAGGCAGCAGGTGCTTCTCCAGTTACTTGACTACCTAGCTGGCTTCCCTGGTAATGGTCTGTTCTGCAAGGCTGGGGGCGTGTCCCCAGCACCTCCTTGATTGCCCTGCTGCTGTCAGGCTCCCCGCCCCAATCAGCTGCTGGGGCGGGAGCTCTGACAGCATTTAAAAGTGTGTGTTTTCCTTCCAGCCCTTGCCAGTGTTAGTTTGGTTCTCCAGCTGCACCCGTGGTATTTCTGACTTCTCTTTGTGACCCCGGCTTTCCTGACCTCCGCTTTTGGACCTTGACTACGTTTTGCCTGACCCCTCTGTACTGCGTACCCTCCTGTTGCCGACCCGGATTGTCTGACCACTCTACCGTTTGTTTGTCTTCAGTGTCTGTTTGTCTTCCCGTGTCCCGCTTCCCTAGTGAGGGTAGGGACTGTCGCCCTGGGGGTTAGCCCAGGTGGGCAAGTAGGCAGGGACAGGGGTTGCGGGATATCTCAGGGACCCCCATATCCCGGACACTGTCCTGACAGGAAGGTTTTAAGTATCCATTGAAAACCATAATATATGAGCCTGGAAGGTGAGATGATGGGAGTGCGGCTTCCCTTTACATTTACTGCTGTGTGAACCATTGTGACAGGTGCCACCAGCAACAGCCAATAGGATCGCAGGATTTGCTTTCAAGCCGAGCAAGAAAACGACAGTTGGTGCCAGTCAGCGATTGCTCTTTCCGAGTTCAGACTGGCTCCCTATTGCTCCCACTAAAGAGATTTCAGCGACTTTAGGAACGTTTTTCTTCTACTGAGACCCGGATCTACAACATTGTGATGGACTATTCACCACCCGTTGTCCGTGAGGAGGGGTAAGAAGAACCAAAAACTGTAATACAGGGAATTGCTGATTTATATAATCTGAGATTGTAATTATTGATCAATGCTTAATAATAGCAAATTATAGCAGTGGGTTTAATCAGAATTTGGAATAACTTGGGTGGTTAATAAATATGGTTAGTTTTGGTGATTAGTATGAAGATATTTGGGTTAGTGAATGTATGTGAATATATATAAACCTGGATATTTGGATGATTAATAAATATGGACATGAGTATGTATTTATAATGCTTTTTATATGTAATGTATCTTATATTGTACCGTTTATTTGTATTGTATATATTTGCACATTATCTGTGTTTTGTATATGTATCTATCATGAATCTTCTATTAATCACAATATGTTCATTTACACATGCACACATATATAAAGTATGTTCATTTCCCTTTACATAAGTGTGCATGTCCTCACTGTTAGCTGCCAGTCACTTAATCTATTATTACAGACCCTAGTGCAGAGGATCAGCACCCTCCTCCACCCCACACAACCTCTCTCCATGCCCACTGGCCATTGCCTGCCTGAAAGAGGTTTTTCATGAAAATCATTTTATCATCTATCTGCAGGATAGGTGATAAATGTATAATCATTGGGGTCCGACTAGTGGGACCTCTAGGGATCCTGATGAGAGCATACCCCCAAATCCCACTAAGCATGTGGAGTGATTACTGCTCCTTTCACTGTCTATAGAAACAGTGGAGAGATGTGCTCGACTATCTCCCTCCCTCCCACATTAGTGAATGGATTGGTTGCCATGCATGCACACCGTCACCCCATTAAGGGGTACTTGGGGTCTGCGGTCCTCGAGATCCCTGGAGGTCCCAGTGGTTGGACCGCCAGCAATCATCCAGTCATAAATTTTTAACTTTTCTGTCAACTTAGTGATATGAGGGCTTGTTTTTTGTGGGACAAGTTGTGTTTTTTAATGGAATCATTTTTGGGTGCATATAATGTATTGTATAACGTTTATTAAATTGGTTTTAGGGGGATTGAGGAAAAACAAGAAATTTTGCCACTTGTTTTTTGGTTTTAATTTTTGCAGCGTTCAATGTGTAAAATACATTATGTGATGACATCATTCTGTGGGTCGGCACGATTCCGGCGATACCAAGTTTATACAGTTTTTATAGGTTTTGCTATTTTTGTACCCAAAAAAAAACAATAAAAAAATAAAATTGCTTTTGTGTCGCCGCAATCCAAAAGGCATAGCATTTTGTTTTTAATCCCTGGAGTTTTATGGGGCTTGTTTTTTGCGGGATGAACTCGAATCCTCATTTATCCAATTTTGGAGAGCATATAACATTTTGATTGCTTTTAACTCCATTTTTTCTGACATCTATTTTTTTTCTTTTATTTTTTTTTTTAACGGGGTTCACCTTGCACTATAAATGTTACATTTATTCTGCAGGCCAGTGCAATTATGTCAATACTAAAATGATAGTTTTGGGTTTTTTGCAACTTTTTCACTCTTATGAAGAAAAAAGCTTTTTTTTTTTTTTTTATTCTGCATTCAAAAACCCCCTAACATTTTTTCTTTTTTTGTCAATGGCGCTGGCATCCCTTCGCTGTCTGGACTTTTTTACTCAGCGCTGCTCTGTTCTTCAGGAATTGTATTTGGGAATAACTACAGAGATATTTGGGTGACGAGGAATAAATATGGCGCTGTGTTAATAACTGTTTATTGTAGTTTAATAAACAATATTAACCTTTTCTTTCTTTTCTGTGTAGAAGAGACGACATGAGCACCTGGTAAGCTATGAAGTTCACTATAGGGGGTCAGTTACTATACAGGGTGGGACGGGACATATACACAATGTAACGACAGGTCTATAGGGACTGCACTGGGATCTATATGTATAACTTAGTTACACTGGACACAGAAACTATGAGGTGTTTGTCCTAATAATAACCCATTTTATTTCCCCTGTTAAGGATCATGGACGGCGTAGTGAGATTTCTGCGTATGCTGTTCCGAAGAGACGACAGAGGGCGGAAGAGGAAGCGAGATCCCAGCCCATGTGAGGAAGACCCCCAGAAGAGGAGGAGGCATGACCCAGCCCAACAGCAGGAGGAAATGGCAGCATTCTTCCGTGTTCTTGGTAAGACACATTGGGGGACATTCAGTAAAGGTTTTATGCCCCCCCCCCCCAAAAAAAAAAGTTTATTCTTTACACAAGTGAGGATTTGAACAAAGACTTGCAATTTTTTACAATCTACATCGCTGTCCATCATTTTTTTTCAAAATGTGAACATGTCGTTTGTAACGCTACTTTTACTAGATTTCCCCATTGAAAAACAATCCTACATAAGGCTGCCTGTCCATGAGTGTTGGGAAAGACAGGCTCACCACGGAGAATCGCGGCAATTTACAGCAGGCTGCGATTTGCCGTCCATGAGCGGAGAATCGCTTTCATTCTTCGCTCGTGGACACGGGGGCTGCGCTTTCCATAGCAACACTATGGAAAGCGTGCTAGACTATCGCTGCGGGGAACGCAGTGCAAAAACGCCCGTAGACAGGCAGCCTAAATCTACTCAACTCCATTATGTAACTGATATTTCAGGGCGTCATCCCGACGGCCCCATTACATATGGAGGTTGCCCTCTGACCCAGGTAGGGACAGGAAGAGTTTAAAAGCACCTCCCTTTCCACCCATGCTTTAGTGTCTTCCTGTCCCTACGGTGGGACAGAGGAGCAGCTCCAGGTTGCGGAGGAAGAAAAACTTACCGCAAAGGAAAACTTACCGCACGCTGTGCGGTCCCCCTGGAGGGGTAGAGGTCGGGGCCGCACACTCACGAGTCCCTGCATCCCTGACCTGCGCCGCCGACGGAGCCGTAAGTTGTCTCAGTAGCGCTGGTCTCCCTCGCGCGGATCGCATGTTCGGGCTGCCGCAATGGGATAGTTCCTCCTGGCAGGGGAACGGCAGCGACGGCCTCCCTGGTCCTCGGGCGCATAGCGGTGACGTCATCCGGCGCGGTGACATCACGCGCTCAATGTAGGGGGCGTGGCTACCGTCGAGAACCCGGAAATGGCGCCAAATTTGAAAATCCTCCCCATATAAGCAGGCTAAACTCCATGGAGGATCCTGCTGACTGCCAGACAGTGTATGTGAGTATGTCTACCCGCGGCAGCTCAGCACGTGAGGGAGAGATTGACACCCTACCAACTGTAAGTAGGCTATACTCCAAAAAGAATGCACAAAATGATCACTTGTACAGCGGATGCATATATGTTCCCCTTCTCTCCCCTCTCCCCCACTTTATGGGTAGATGGATAAGGAGGGTCCAAAGAAAACGGACCAGAGGAAAAAATCGAAAAAATGCGTCCTCTGCAACAAAAGGCTTGAGGAGAGCTATAAAAAAAACCCCTATGCGAGGAATACACGGGGAAAATACTCGCAGAAGAGAAAGCGGCATTCAAATCTGATATCTGCTGCATGATTAGGGAAGAACTGCAGGCTTCCATGGCGTCCCTTCCCCAGGTCCGTCACGGGTCCCTAAAAGACCTAGGCAGGCCGAATCGGCGAGTTCAATCTCCGGTGAGTCACTGGAGCTCCCGTCCGAAGGGGAATTAGAGGACCCACCAGTTCCTATAGAAGATGAGAGAAAGTATTACTTCTCATCAAGCGACATTGCGCACCTCATCAAGGCGGTGAGGGAAACAATGCAAATTGAGGAGGATAACCCGCCAAGGACAATCCAAGATGAGATGTTTGGCGGCCTCCGGTCCAGGAGAAAGTGCAGCAAGTGATTACAGACGAATGGCAGGAACCGGAAAAAAGGATAACTGTTTCAAGAGAAATCTGAAACCGGCTCGCATTCGCTACTGAGGATGTCCGCCTGTACAGGAAGACCCCCTAAGGTGGACATCCAAACTGCAAAAGTGGCCAAGAAAACTCTCTTGCCCTTCGAGGACACCTCCCAACTATCTGATCCGATGGATAAAAAAATCGACGGATTAATGAAGAAAGCCTGGGAGGCAACATCCCTCACCATCGAGGCTAACATAGCCTCAACCTCAGTGGCTAGATCCATGGTGCTTTGGCTAAACAGGCTAGAAGCCTCCATAAAGGATCGGGTCCCCAGAGAGGAGTTGGCCAGCTGTCTCCCCCTCCTAAAAATGGCTACCGCCTTCCTGGCTGACGCATCAGCTGAGACGGTGAGATACGGTGCAAAAACCGGAGTCCTCAGCAACTCAGCTAGAAGGGCATTATGGCTGAAGACTTGGGCCGCAGATATTACATCAAACAAGCTCTGCGCCATCCCCTTCCAAGGGGAATATATGTTTAGGCCCGTCCTGGACAAAATCTTGGAGAAAGTCGGCGACAAGAGTAAGACCCTGCCCGACAGACAACCTTTCAGGAAACCATCCTTCCTGAAGAGGACACGCCAGCCACCTCCCGAAGGGAAAGGGAAGAACGGAAGATGGTCGTACCCCAAGGGAGGTCGGGGTAAGGAACTCCAACCCTCCCCTGAACAAACGGGGTAGATTAGCGGGCTATCTAAGCCAGTGCCAGGGGATAACATCTAACCCCTGGGTACTCCGAATAATCGAAGCGGGGTACCAAATTGAGTTCCACTCTCTACCCCTTAGGAGATTCCTCATAACCTCCCCTGGGTCCCTACAGGAACAAGGGAACCTCATAAAAGGCGTACAGGAACTCAAGGACCTAGGGGTCATTACACAAGTCCCTGATTACAAAAGGGGTGAGGGATTCTATTCCCCCCCCCCCCTATTTCTAATCAAAAAACCAAACGGTTCCATTAGGACTATATGTAATCTTAAAGCCCTAAATAAATTTATCTCGTACAAAAAATTCAAGATGGAAACAGTAAGATCCATTGTCTCACTAATAGACTAAGATAGTGTAATGTGCACCATAGATATCAAAGATGCATATTACCACGTCCCAATAACTGCAGCCCATCAGAAGTACCTGAGATTTGCTCTGCGGGAGGGTGACAAGATCCAACATTATCAATTCACGGCCCTTCCATTCGGAATCTCCACCGCCCCTCGGGTGTTCATGAAAATCGTAATAGAGATGGTAGCCTATTTCAGGCGGAACCAGATCCGCATATTTCCATATCTGGATGACTTCTTGCTAGTGTCAAGGACAGAGAAGACCATGCGTATAGACCTATTCATGGTCTTGTCCACCCTAAACAGTTTAGGGTGGATAGTCAACAAACAGAAGTCCGACCTGAACCCTGGTACACAGAAGGTGTACCTGGGTGTATTACTGTACTCCCACATCCAGGAATCCCGGCTTCCATCATCTAGGAAGGAAGACCTCACCCAAAGAGTAATCTCCCTCTGTCAGGCTACGACGGTTTCCATTAGAGAAACAATGAAGGTGCTGGGCATTCTGACAGCCTGCATTCAGATAGTCCCATGGGCACAAGCCCATACCCGGCAACTACAAGGATTTATCCTTGCCAACTGGGACAAACAGACATCCCTGGATAAGAAGGTGAGCCTGTCCGTCCAAGTCAGAGTCCCTACGCTGGTGGACCTCACAGAGGAACCTAAGCAAAGGTACCTCCTGGTCACAAGAATCTACTGTACCCATCACAACAGATGCCAGCAAAACGGGATGGGGAGCTCAAGTAGCCGACCTAAATCTACAGGGAATCTGGGACCCCCAAGTAGCTAAACGCTCATCCAATTTCAGAGAACTAAGGGCAATCTGGGAGGCCCTTCAGGCAGCAGAACCCCTTATAAGAGGAAGGCATGTCAAAATTCTAACCGATAATATGACAGCTCTGTCATTTGTTCGTCACCAGGGGGGAACGCGACACCCACACCTGCAACAACTGGCAACAAAGATACTCCGCTGGGCGGAATTCAACGTGCTGTCCCTCTCAGCGATCCACCTAAAAGGGTCCACAAACGTCGCTGCCGACTTCCTGAGCAGACAGAGCATTCATCCAGGAGAATGGGGACTGAACCAGCGAGTCTTCGACCAACTAATCTGCCAGTGGGGAGAACCGCAGATAGACCTGTTCGCCACGAAGAAAAATTCAAAGTGCCGGGACTTTTACTCGCTGAACCCCAGAGACAATCCATGCGGGGTAGATGCCCTGTCCCCAAGCTGGGACATGGACCTAGCCTACGCCTCCCCCCCCCCCCCCCCCCCTTTCCCACTGATCCCCCGCACCCTCAGGAAAATCCAAACCAGTTGGGCGTTAGTCATACTGTGAGGGTATATATAATATGTATATTGCCATATGTTTTTATGCTTTATACCTGTATGCAAGTTCTATCCAATTCCAAATGAGAAAACGTATGTCGCCTTACATCAGATATGCCAAAGGCCTTGCCAGGCGAAGACAAAATGTATCTTAAAATGTACAGCAAAGAAGAACCAGACGAAGGCCGCGTGTACTTGGCCGTTTTCCCAGAAGCAAGATATCAAGATGTTCAACTATGCATCTGAATTTTCACTGTCTCAGGCCGTAAATCCGGACTTCCCATATATGGAGAATGCATGCTTGGCCGCTTTCTTAGAATTGAGTGGGTGATTCTTTGCACTGGAGTTAATTGAATACGTGATTTTCTGTACATAAGCCAGAGGCGCCATATCAAGATAACGACTGTTTTCACTGTCTCAGGCCGGAAATCCAGACTTCCCATATATGGAGAATGCATGCTTGGCCGCTTTCTTAGAATTGAGTGGGTGATTCTTTGCACTGGAGTTAATTGAATACGTGATTTTCTGTACATAAGCCAGAGGCGCCATATCAAGATAACGACTGTTTTCACTGTCTCAGGCCGGAAATCCAGACTTCCCATATATGGAGAATGCATGCTTGGCCGCTTTCTTAGAATTGAGTGGGTGATTCTTTGCACTGGAGTTAATTGAATACGTGATTTTCTGTACATAAGCCAGAGGCGCCATATCAAGATAACGACTGTTTTCACTGTCTCAGGCCGGAAATCCAGACTTCCCATATATGGAGAATGCATGCTTGGCCGCTTTCTTAGAATTGAGTGGGTGATTCTTTGCACTGGAGTTAATTGAATACGTGATTTTCTGTACATAAGCCAGAGGCGCCATATCAAGATAACGACTGTTTTCACTGTCTCAGGCCGGAAATCCAGACTTCCCATATATGGAGAATGCATGCTTGGCCGCTTTCTTAGAATTGAGTGGGTGATTCTTTGCACTGGAGTTAATTGAATACGTGATTTTCTGTACATAAGCCAGAGGCGCCATATCAAGATAACGACTGTTTTCACTGTCTCAGGCCGGAAATCCAGACTTCCCATATATGGAGAATGCATGCTTGGCCGCTTTCTTAGAATTGAGTGGGTGATTCTTTGCATTGGAGTTAATTGAATACGTGATTTTCTGTACATAAGCCAGAGGCGCCATATCAAGATAACGACTGTTTTCACTGTCTCAGGCCGGAAATCCGGACTTCCCATATATGGAGAATGCATGCTTGGCCGCTTTCTTAGAATTGAGTGGGTGATTCTTTGCATTGGAGTTAATTGAATACGTGATTTTCTGTACATAAGCCAGAGGCGCCATATCAAGATAACGACTGTTTTCACTGTCTCAGGCCGGAAATCCAGACTTCCCATATATGGAGAATGCATGCTTGGCCGCTTTCTTAGAATTGAGTGGGTGATTCTTTGCATTGGAGTTAATTGAATACGTGATTTTCTGTACATAAGCCAGAGGCGCCATATCAAGATAACGACTGTTTTCACTGTCTCAGGCCGGAAATCCAGACTTCCCATATATGGAGAATGCATGCTTGGCCGCTTTCTTAGAATTGAGTGGGTGATTCTTTGCATTGGAGTTAATTGAATACGTGATTTTCTGTACATAAGCCAGAGGCGCCATATCAAGATAACGACTGTTTTCACTGTCTCAGGCCGGAAATCCAGACTTCCCATATATGGAGAATGCATGCTTGGCCGCTTTCTTAGAATTGAGTGGGTGATTCTTTGCATTGGAGTTAATTGAATACGTGATTTTCTGTACATAAGCCAGAGGCGCCATATCAAGATAACGACTGTTTTCACTGTCTCAGGCCGGAAATCCGGACTTCCCATATATGGAGAATGCATGCTTGGCCGCTTTCTTAGAATTGAGTGGGTGATTCTTTGCATTGGAGTTAATTGAATACGTGATTTTCTGTACATAAGCCAGAGGCGCCATATCAAGATAACGACTGTTTTCACTGTCTCAGGCCGGAAATCCGGACTTCCCATATATGGTTATGAACCATCACCCATTCCTGGTGATGAGACAAAGGGTATAAGATCTCATGTAATCTGTAATAAAGAGCGCAGCGCAGCCATGTCCCCGTGTGAGGAACGATACCAGACCTGTGTGTGGTGTTTTCTTCTCTCCGCCGGCAGCGGGGCAAGTGGGGTGGGCCTGATTGGTGCTGTACTTAGAATTTTACCCTGACAATACTAGTTGCCCCTATGTGGGACAAAAGGCCCTGGTATCCCCTGCTAAAAGCGTTGACTATTCTGGGTCCACTCCTACTACCTGCCGTGGAAGATCTCTTCCTTCAGGGCCCGCTAACATACCCGGGGGTCGAAAAATTGAGTCTAGCAGCATGGATGCTGAAAGCATGATACTGCGTGGGAAGGGACTCTCCCATAATGTAATTACTACCCTGACAAAAAGCCGTAAACCTATCACGACAGCTATCTACGATAGGATATGGAAGAAATTCACAGATTTCTGTAAAATAGAGCCAGGGAAAATCCCAGGGATTGATAATCCTGGAATTTTTACAGGCAGGCCTATAAAAAGGCCTTAGCCCTAGAACCCTTAAAGTTCATACAGCAGCACTAGGGTCCTACTTAGATTTCCCTTTGGCAGAACACCGCTGGGTGCGTAGGTTTCTCAAAGGGGCAGAACGGCTTCGACCCTTAGTTAGAGAAACTTTCCCTACCTGGGACCTAAATATAGTCTTAACTAGCTTTTGCCAACCCCCCTTTGAACCCCTTTCACAACTCTCCCTGAGACTACTCACGCTAAAAGTCACCCTTTTAGTTGCTATAACTTCAGCTCGGAGAATAGGGGAATTACAAGCGTTATACTGTATTGAACCATACATGGTAATACAAGACGACAGGATTACCTTCAAACTGGACCCAGCCTTCCTACCGAAGGTAGTGTCAAAATTTCATAGGGAGCAGACGATCACTCTGCCCTCCTTCTGTCAAAATCCCCGCAACGAAAGAGAATTTCATAGCCTAGACGTTAGGAGAGCTGTTCTAGCGTACCTACAGGCCACCCGTTCTTTCCGTAAAAATAACCACCTCTTGATCCAATTTCAGGGGCTGGCAAAAGGAAAGACGGCATCTAAGAGCACCATCGCGAGGTGGATCAAGACCGCCATCCAAGAGGCATATAAAGCCAGGGGTCTCGATCCTCCGGGGAAAATTAGAGCCCACTCCACACGCTCTCTCTCCTCCTCTTGGGCAGAAAAAGGCCAGGCGTCTGCCGAGCAGATTTGCAAAGCAGCCACCTGGTCTAGTATACATACATTTACCCGACATTACAGGGTTAACGTCCAGTCGGACAAAGACCTGAGCTATGGACGGAAAGTCCTTCAGGCAGTGGTCCCACCCTAGAGCCACGTATAATTTGGTATACTCCATATGTTATGGGGCCGTCGGGATGAAGCTCTGGAAAGATACGGATTACTTACCGGTAGTCCCATTTCCAGGAGTCCTCACGACGGCCCATAGTTCCCTCCCTTTAGTTTAATTTATGTTCTTCAAATGTAAATATGACTGAATAAAGGTAAAATTTGGTTTAGTAAACATTGTCCACCGTAATAATTTGTAAGTCACTAAAGCATGGGTGGAAGGGGAGGTGCTTTTAAACTCTTCCTGTCCCTACCTGGGTCAGAGGGCAACCTCCATATGTAATGGGGCCGTCGTGATGACTCCTGGAAATGGGACTACCGGTAAGTAATCCGTATCTTTCACATATCACAGCAATTTGTGTTTTTAGGTTAAGTTGACACACAGCGGGATTGCTGCGGAATATGGGCTGCAGAATTCAAGCCATCATTACGCAGCAATGTGCAGTACAATCTAAGTGAATGAAGTTTTAATGAACCCCATTCACTTACAGCAGAAATATTCCACAATGGAAGACTTTTACTGCAGAATTCATTCACTGCAATGACAATCCTCACCATGAAAATCTATTAACACTTTACTCCCCTTTCTTTCATGCAGCCTAACCTATATCTATTGCCTGCGATACTGGTCTTAGAAAAAAAAATTGAATTTTTTTGTGTTTTTACATCATTGTTTTTAATGGAAAAAAAACTGATCTGTTTAAATTCAGTTTAACTTCAGTTTCTCTATTCCAAAAAATGAAAAGAGTAGCAGAATGCCCAAATGTGAATGGGGCCCTATTGTATCACGGTCTCTGTGATACGGTCACATGTGATGTCCATGACTTTCAGTGGAGCTCCTGTAGAAGTACAGAACTGATGGCTCTTCCTGCTCTGCTGCTTTTTTCAGTGTTACATGATGGAGGAGATTATGTAACTTTACTGCAGTCACTAAACAAGTTCATAAAATTGACATTTATTAAAGAAAAATTGATATATTTCCTTTTTGTTCTAGAGTATGGACAGCACTGGATATTTCTCGCCTGTGACAGCTGCATGATGACATCCGACAAGGTAATATAAAAATGTGGAAAATATGGTTATATTTAGTGATGAGCGAGCATACTCGCTAAGGGCAATTGCTCGAGCGAGCATTGCCCTTAGCGAGTACCTGCCCGCTCTAGAGAAAAGGTTCAGCTGCCGGCGGTTGGCAGGGAGCGGCGGAGGAGAGCGGGGAGGAACGGAAGGGAGATCTCTCACTGCCCCTCCCCGCTCCCTCCTGCTCACTGCTGCATCTCACCTGTCACCCGTGCCGCCACCCGAACCTTCTCTGCCGAGAAGGTACTTGCTTAAGACAATGCTAGATCGAGCAATTGTCCTTAGCGAGTATGCTCGCTCATCTCTAGTTATATTCTTTACTTGTTAGTAGTCGCAGCCTCTAACTGTTCTTCTTCTCTCCAGTATCTACTGGCGATGGTGATCATCTACTTCAGGAGAGCCGGACTGTGCACCGAGGAGTATAGAAACAACTTCTTTCCAGCTCTGTGAGTTTCTTTATTATAACAGATCTGTATTTAAAGGGTGATGTATAATTATAAAAATAAAGAAAAAGTAAAATATGGAGAACACTCCAGGATCCCATGACTTTACCTAGTGTTCGTTCGCTCGCCCCTTTTCTCCAGTTCTCTTCTGACTTGTTCATCATCCAGTTTTATTTTTTTCTTCCAGGTTTTCAGCCAACCAGATGGAGGAGGAATTCTGCTTCCGATGGGAGATCTTCCCCTGGGCCTTGGGACCGACCTGGATGGACAACAGCTTTTCAAGCAACGAAACCAGCTGCTCCTACGGATGGGATTCAGGACTTGGGTGGACCGAACCACTTGTGATTTCGTTAGTAGAAATAATATAAAATACTCCAGTCTTTGAAGAGTTTGTGGTCATAATGATATTCATACTGTTTAATTCTAGGTCATGGCAGAAGCCCCTTCCCATTGGGCGTGGACAAGAGAGCGGCAGAGCCATCACAGCTTGGCTCCTCACATATTCAGGAGAGGCGCTGAAGACTTCACCATCAGCGGCCCACAGTTCAACCGACCAACCTGCTCCTTCTGAAAGTTCGTTCACCAGAATCCATCAATGATGAAAGTGTTCCAGGCACAGGAAGATCTCTACAACGATCTCGACGTCAGCGGCGACCGATGAAGACGTATGTCCTTTTTATAGTCCTACACATGCACACAGACACTGTCACATATTGATGGATCATACTCATACATGTACACATGCACACACCCGCACGCAGTCACTGTAGATAGTCACTGTAGGTAGTCACTCACCCGCACCTTGCACACATTTTATAGTGTTACCCTTCCTTAGTATGCCCGGAGGAAGGGCAGTACAGCAGCCATGGTTTCCCTACAGGTTTCCTCCACAGGGGTTTTTCCTGTCCTGCGTCTTGCTGTACCCTCCTTGTGAGTGATGGGAGGTAACAACCAAAACACATATAATAAAAATAAATGTTACATTATTTAACTTACTATATTTGGTCTGAGTTATTCTTTCTATTTCTGTGTATGATAGTAAAATCTCATTTACATGGGTCCTGTGTAATAATACTCACATATAGCCTCAATGCGCCGTCAGTAGGTGATTGGTGCTGGTCAGGCCACTGGGATTCTCACTGGTCATGGAAATGAAGGAGCTGCTGTACTTGAGGGTTAGTCGTCTCTTCATTGTCACTAAAGCAAGATCTGTGTGTGAAATCGAAGAGGATACGAGAGTAAGAAATGATCTGCTGACAATTCTGCGTTTTGTTTCCACTGATAGGACATTACACTGTGTATACTTCATATTAAGATTGTCACTGACTGCCATGCTTTGTAGCTCCTGTGGAATAAAGTATTCAGTTACTGCCGTTGTCCGCCTCAGTGATTGTGCCGTCATTGAGCATTTTAAGTGGGTCAGCATGCTGCTGCAGTTTTACCCCATTATGGACGGCCGGCAAACCGCACGCCCATCGGTTGGAGTCGCATTTCCAAAGATCACTCGTCAATTTTTCCAAGTCGGGCGCCAGATTTTATAGGAATAAATCATATTCCAGAAGATTTCACTGATCTGCTCCAGATTGGTTATGATAAGCTTCATGCATGAATATATGTATTTGAACTTACGGATGTTATCTGTCAGTCCTCAATACTCTTCAGATTTATTCAAAACTTTCTTACTTAAGGCCATTTAGACATAACGCTTATCGCTGAAAAGATGGCTTTTGAGCAAATTTTGAGTGATAATCGTTGTATCTAAATGGGCCTCTGTGTTTTGAAATGGCTATGCAAATAGTACAAATCAGCATTTACCCATCTTTTACACTGATTAGCCATAACATTAAAACCAATCTTGTGTACCTCCTTCTCAAGCCGCAAAACAGCTTAGACCTGTCAAAGAATGGATGCTACAAGACCTCTGAAGATGTCCTATGATATCTAGCACCAAGGTGGTAGCAGCAGATTCTTTACGTGGTCAGCAAGTTTTCAAACAATTTCTGCTTATGTTAGCCAGTGTGATAAGTAGTAAAAGTCAACTGTATTTCATTGACCTAAAATTATGTTTTTGTGCTGAGAATCACTTTAAAGTGCCAGCCACAAGGGGTCTTCCTGGTTTCTAAGTTATTGTCAACTGCCTGTTAAAGGGAACCTGTCAGCAGTTTTTAGCAATAGCAGTACAACACTGTCTATTTCCCACACTTATTTTGTTATGAATGCTGATAAAAGCATACCTGAGCAATGAAAGTTAAAAAGTTTCCAACACTGCATCTAAGTGAGGCAGAGCAGTCCCGCGGTGGGCCAGACAGATTCTGCTAGCTTCCCCTATAAGTCTGCCCCTCAACTTTTCTGATCACACACCACTGCAAAGTCTCAGAGTAGCTGTAAGGTCGTCTACCAGCACAGGGGCAGATAAATTGTGTCTTAGGGTGACTACCCACTAGCGTTTTTTTTTCTGCTGCGAATTTGCTCCTATTTTCTTCCAATTGTCAATGGGACTTTCTAATGTTAAAACCACAACGCGACGCAACTTGGTATTTTGAACATTAGAAAGTCCCATTGACAATTGGAAGAAAAAATAGGAGCAAATTTGCAGCAGAAAAAAAACGCTAGTGGGTAGTCACCCTAAGGGCTCCTTTCCACTGGCGATAGCGATATCGCTGCGAGAAAAATGCAATGTTAAAATCGCATCACAACGCTGCAAAATTGCAAGCTTTTGCGTTGCGAGAATCTGTTTTGCCATTGCACTGTAAGGGCAACAGAAAAATGCAAAACGCTGAAACAATCCTCCTGCTGCCTGTTTTTTTTTTTTTTTTTTATCCCCCCCGCATCGCAGCTTGCCCTTAAACATCACGAGTGGAAAGGTTGTCATAGAACAACATGTGTGGGACTTTCTTGCAAGAGCTCTGGCATCGCACTGAAAACGTGCGATTACCTCGCCAGTGGAAAGGAGCCCTAAGGGCTCCCACACACTTGCGTTTGCGTTTTTTGTTAAAGTGATTTTCAATGGGACTTTCTAATGTTAAAAACGCAACAAAAAGCACCAAAAACGCAATTTACACTGTGTTGCGTTTTTAACCCCTTAGTGACCAAGCCTGTTTGCGCCTTAATGACCAGGCCAAATTTTGCAAATCTGACACGTGTCACTTTTGCATGGAAAAACACCAGAAAGGTTTTGCATATCCAAGTGATTCTGACATTGTTTTTTCGCCACGTTGTACTTCATTTAGGTGGGGAAAAAAAGACCGATAGAATTTGTGTTTATTTATTAAAAGCGCCAAAATTGGGAAAGTTTTGAAAAAATCGTCATTTTTTTTCACATTTCCAACTGCAATATCTCAAATATGTGCAAACATAATATAGAAATTTTTGTTAAGATTTATATTTCCAACCGTTTACTTTATTTTGGGCGCACATTGGAAAAACTTTCGTTTTTTTTTTAACCATTTAGGAGACATACAAATGTAACATTACTTTTCAGCATTTTGAGGAACACTGTTTTCCTACACCAATCCAAGATTGGAAAGGCTCATAGGAGTCAAAATGATAGATACCCCCACAAGTGACCCCATGAGTATTTTAACCCCACAGTTTTTTTTCAGGAGTCAATGCAATTTAGAAGAGAAACTAAAATTTCATATTTTTGCAAATGTCATTTTAAAGACAGGACTTTTTTTCTATAGTACACATGAAAATTAGGATTTGCACCCCAGAATGGATACCCCTGTTTGTCCCGTGCTCAGAAACATACCCATTGTGGCCCTAGTATTACGTCTATATGCACAATGGGGCCCAAAATGAAAGGAGCAACCGGTGGCTTTCGGAACAGAAATTTTGCTTGAAGGAGATTTAGTCCCCATTGCCCACTTGTAGAGCCCTTGAGTGACCAAAACAATGGAGAACCCCCACAAGTGACCCCCATTTTGAAAAGTAGACCCCCTAACGAACTTATCTAGGGGTATGATGACTTTTTTGACTTCACAGTTTTTGAATGAATCTAAGCCAAGCAGAAGTAAAAAATTATGATTTTCATTTTTTTTGGCAATTGTGTCAATTTAAAAACTGTTTTTTTTGGACAGTGTACATAGGAATGAAGACATTCACCCCAAAATGGATACCCCCGTTTGTCCCGTGTTCAGAAACATACCCATTGTGGCCCTAATCTACTTAAAGGAAACATAGCTAGGCCTATAATGGAAGGAGCACCCGTTGGATTTCAGGGTACAACGGAATAAATTCCAGTCCCCATTGCCCACATGTAGAGCCATTGAGTGTCCAAAACGATAGAGAACCCCCACAAATGACCCCATTTTAAAAACTAGACCCCTTAACAAATTCATCTAGGGGTGTACTGCATATTTTGACCCCAAAGTATTTGAATGAATCTAAGCAAAGCAAAAGGAAAAAATTACGATTTTCATTTGTTTGGCAATTTTGTCAATTTAAAAACTGTTTTTTTTGTCCAGTGTACATAGGAATGAAGACGTTCACCCCAAAATGGATCCCCCTGTTTGTCCCGTGCTCAGAAACATACCCATTGTGGCCCTAATCTACTTACAGGACACATGGCTAGGCCCATAATGGAGGGAATGCCCGCTGGATTTCAGCGCAGAACTGAATAAATTCCAGGCCCCATTGCCCACTTATACAGAAAAAAAATTGACTTCCTAAAAATAATCCCCCCCACCCACCCGCCATCCCCATTTTTTTGGGGGGTGCCACTTTTTAAAGAACTTTTACTTGATCGCCATTATGCATTGGATAACGGCGATCACGTGACCAGTAACCACATACCGCGGCTCCCCTGTGACATCTCGAGGCTCTTGGCTACCTTTGGTAGCCAGCAGCAGGGAGATTTTAAATTTTTTGGGCAATCTTTCACTTTTGCGCATGCGTCCGCCATCATGCTGACGGGCGCATGCGCCGAAGCTGGGGTAAGATCCACGGATCAACATCCCACCAGGGAAGAAATCTGGGACCTTGGGTACGTAATTTCATCCCCCCCTTACGGATACGATCCATAAGGGGAGATGAAACTTTAACTTTTTAAACTTTTTTTAACTTTTAACTTTTTTTTTTTTTTTGACTTTTTAACTTTATATGATCACCGTTATCTGATGGATAACGGTGATCATATGATTGGAAACCGCATACAGCGGTCCCCAGTCATATCTCCCTGCACTCGGCTAACTGTGACAGCTGGGTGCAGGGAGATTTTGAATTTGCCGGGCTCACCGGCTTCTGCGCATGCGCGCCACATCGGCACATCGCAGAAGCCAGCGGGGAATCCCGACACCGGCCGGAGGACATCGGCGGACCTGAGGTGAGTATTTTCACCTCCCCTCATGGATCCGATCCATGAGGGGAGGTGAAACTTTTCTTTTCTTTACACTTTTTTGCAGTTTTCCGCGATCGCTGTTATCCATTGTATAACGGCGATACGGTATCGCGGACCACTCACCGTGGTCCCCGCTGACATCTCCTGCCTCCCGGCTACCTACAGGAGCCGGGAGCCAGGAGATTTTAAATTTCCCACGCCGCCGGGCCTTCTGCGCATGCGGCTGACGTAATGCCGCCTGGCGCGCATGCACAGAAGGACGGCTACAGGGCCCGAACCATCGGGACAGCGGGGAGCCGTGCCACGGACCTCGGTGAGTAATTTCAGCTGCTCCGATGGATCCGATCCATCAGAGCAGCTGAATCTTTAACTTTTATTTACTTTTTTGCGATCGGCGCTATCGATTGGATAGCGTCGATCGCAATGCTGGGGATGGGGGGTCCAAACAGCCCGGGATGACAGCTCCATGCTGTCAGCTACCTGCGGACACCGACAGCATGGAGCTGTCACGTCCACAGCCCGAGGGGCTTTATTCTCTGCAGGACACATGTTTTTACGTCCTCAGAGAATAAAGCCCACTTCGGGAGGACGTAAAAAGGCTATGGGCTGGTCGTTAAGGGGTTAACATTAGAAAGTCCCATTGACAATCGCATTAACAAAAAACGCAATCGCAAGTGTGTGGGAGCCCTAAGGGGCAGGATAGTGGTGCCTGTCAGCACAACAGCGGTAGCCAACCTCACGGTAGCTTCCTCCGCCACTTTCCTGACCTGTACCACAGCAAGATAATTGTAAAATAACCCTGAAAATGAATTCACTAGTTGGCCCTTGGTATCCCACTCTAACACTGATCATTTTTTTTCCATTTATATTGGTCAATTATGGCTTGGAGACTAGTGAACTGTAATAATTGATCTCTGTAAATAATCCTTTTTGTGCACTAGTATTCTTTGCTCGCTTTGGCTTGCATGAATACTGAGCCAAAGGCCGACTGCACACAGGCAGATTTGTGTTGCAGAATCCGTAGCGGGCGCCCGCCACCGGTTTCCGCAGCAAATACCACCTGTAACATGCTATGGAAAAGCGCTTTTTCCTGCACCCGAGTGGAAATCAATTGCCATTTTCCGTTCGCGGAGGAAAAAAAAAATTGCAGCATGCTTCATTTCTGTGCGGATTCATCATAGACGGCTTCCATTGAAGTTAATGGAAGCTGTCCGAACCGCAGCCCTTCCGCAATGACAACGTGGGAAAAGGCGGGAATTAAAAAAAAACTGTACTGCGCATGTCCAACTGCTCGCTGTGCGGACCATCTGCAGTACGGCCAGCGAATAAGAGAAACAGGTATGCACTGATGTCTGCTGGGTACAAGGTCTGATTCACCCGCGGGCTCCTGCATGTGGAATCTGACCCGGTCGTGTGCAGCCGGCCAAAGTGTGCTCTGTGAACCTGACCTAACAGGGTAGCGACAGAGAAAGCATGTATATCCAAGCAATGAACTCAAACATAAAAAAACTTGCTTTATTTCACGGAATATATAATGCACAAATACAAAATATATAATGCATGCAAAAAATTAAGAGAGGATTTACTTAAACAGTTGGTGAGAAATAACTCGTAGATGTGCCACGTATTGAAAAGTCTTATTTTTGGCCTATTAGACATAAGCATGTGATGATTACTTTGTCGGTTTTGGCAGTAGTTCCCTGTTAAAGAATTTGAGGTTTTCGTCTCATTGTGTGTTATGGGACTAGTGAAGGATTCAAGCTGGGTTACTACTATTCTGCATCTAATATACTTAAGTGACTTCGGATGTAATCTTCTTTAATTCTTTTAGTGTGGCTTCACATAGGCGTAAGCGCAATTGCACATGTCTGGGCGCAACTTTTATGTACTATGAACGTGGCTTTTTTGTGCGTGCATTGGTGTATTTTACTGTACTTTTACTGTACAGAGCATGTTCATTTGTGCGTGGCAAACAAACACACCAATTGAAATGGCTAATTAGTTTTAAAGGTGTTCATTTCTAGCAGAATTCCGCAGTGTTTCCCGCATTCCCTCTGTATTGCACGCATATATTCGCATCCGCCAATGACTTCTATGGGAATCTTTGGTGCGCAAATACATTTGTGTGAAGGAGCACTAAGGCCAGTGTCACGTGTGGAAGCGCTTTCACACTTGCATTTGTGCAATGGGCTTTGCGTATTTGCGTGTGAATGCGTGTTTTACTGTATTTGCGTAATTTGTGCAAGCAATAAAAACACACAACCATGCTCCTACTCATTGAAATGGGCAATTAAGTTAATTAGTTCAGTATGTTCTATTTTCATGCGCAATTGCTTATGTTAACAAATCCATTAAAATCAATGGGTTCCATTCACTTTATATGGTGTGCACAAATTTTGCTTGTGTAAATGCTGTACAAATACATTCGTGTGAGACAGGCCTTAGGGCGAGTTCGCATATCGTGGATGTTCTGCAGAATTTCGGCTGCAGATTTCATATCACAATTTCGCAGCAATGTACAGTACAACGTAAGTAAGTTTAACAACCCTAGCTGACAGCATGAAGACTTTAGAGGTGAGGGGAGCGCGGTATCTTCTGAAAACCCCATGGGCCTAAACACATGAACATGTCTTTCTTCCCTTATGCGGCTGTGATAATCAACTATTATGGTCCCCAATACACTGACCTTACGGAGTAAAAATACGCTTGACTGAAAGCAGCCTAATGGAGTTGCAATGACAGACGCATGAACAAGAAAGCGTTGTTTTTAGAGAAAAGCACATTGTTTTTTCTTATCATGGGCAACAGCTTTTCAGGCCTCATTCAGATAGCCGTACTGTGGCCATATTTTAGCATCCTTTTTACGGCAGTAAATCCCAACCCAATGGCAGGTCTAATGACCTGAACTAACTACACTATAGATCCTAACGATGCTGTCAGTTTGGGTCATTAGACTTTGCTTCAGCCAGGATTTGCTGCTGTCATAAGAACGCTAAGATGTGGCCGCATTACAGTTGTCTGAATGAGGCCTAAATCTGTGGCTTATTGTAAAATTACATTTTTCCAAGTAAGAACTATTCCATACATGTAGCAATAAGATATAATACTTTTATTGTACATTTTGGTGAACTTTCACTTAGATATTAGGAAAGAGCATTTACAGATGGAATAGATTCAGAGAATACGTAGTATCCGAGGACAGGCTGTTAAGACTCTTTCTCCAGACAGGAGTTAAGCCTTTGCAGCATCCTAAGAGCGGGCTCACAGCCGAAGAGATAGTGAGATAGATAAGGCCTTGTCACGGGGCTCTACCATCTTCTCCCCTGGGGGTAGCACGGGACCCGACCAAGTTACTGCTGGGGAAGTTTCACAGGGAAAACCCAATCCGCAGTTTACCTTAAAGTTCTTGTCATTAGCAACGCCACCGTTCCGTCCTCTGCAGTGAATCCAGAAGTCGGAATAAATAGTCCACACACACAGGGATAACTTTCTGAGCAAAACCGGGAACGGTCGGTAGAGCTCGTTTACTAGAATAAACTATTTACAGTCCATAAACGTTACATCAGCCAGCATAACACAGGTGCCACACAGAATAGTGGTGTGACAGGGAAGATTCACAAGATGACAGAAGAAACCACAGTCCCAGTTACCTGTGGGGTTCTGCTTCCGGCGACTCTCTTCACGCTCTCTCTCCAGTTCTCTACTGGTATACACGCACATTTAGAAGTTGCACTCAGCGTTGCGTGGCGGCTCCTCTCTCACGCTCAATATGGCTTAGAAATGCCGAAGCTTCCTGGGTGAAGTGGGCCCAGGGCAAGTAGACGGCCATCGCTCAGCCTCTTCCATCTTGGGGTCCTGCTAACATGAGGCACAGTTTCTCTTACTCACTAAAAGGTTCTCTCTTCCCAGGACTCCAACTCACTAACTTCCACAGACTTGCAGACTTCTGAGTAGACTGACTTTGACTCTGGCAAGACTGACTTGGAGAACTTCTTGCAGACACATATACATAGCACGATCACATGACATACAATATGATGCATTTCCCAGACACAACCCAGACATTAACCCATTCAATGCTGCAGTTTTGCAATACACATAACAAATGCATACACATAGAAGACACTGACAATACAAAGACACAAGACAAACACATTAACACTTATAGAGGGGCCCTGTTAACTGTGGGCCACTACACCTTGGGTCTCCATCGGGCCAAGGTCTTATCTCTGGGGCATAAAGCAATGCCTAGGAATTCTGCTCTGAAAAAATCCCTTCTGTCAGCAGGTGGGGGGCTCAGGCAATACCCCATGTCACATATTTCATGCCTGGTTCCACCAGGAACTCACCTCGTTCCACATTTTGAAAACAGTTTTGATTGAACATGGCAACAACACAATTTCTCAGATTCTCAGTACTTTGGATATCTTCTGTAGAGGGGCAATATGGTGTAGAAGCATGGTGCAACTGAAGAAAAGTGCAATCTGATATAATCTGGTTACTCTAATAAAGAGGCATAACTTGAAGCTCCTGGGCCGCAATGCAAAGTCTGTGACAGGGCCCCTAATTATTATTCTTTATTCATAGTACTGGGCTCCTGGGTCCGGGTGCAACCGCATCCTCTGCATCCCCTATAGTTGCACCCCTGTCCTAATCTACTCGGCAGCCCCGCAGCATGAAAGGCCAGATCTATCGGCCTCTCCGGCGCAAATCAAGGAGGCAGGTCCAAAACAAAAACTTGACACACTGCTGAGACTACATGTCGTCTGCACAACAAACTGCGCTACTCTGACATGGTGCCTTCCCATTTACACTTCTGGTACCTCCGTTGTGCCTTCCTTTTTTTAAAGGAACAGTTACAACGCAACTTGAATAAAACAGTAAACATATAACATTTTAAACTTCCAGGGAGGGGACAAACTATACCCAGAAATCCATGATCCTAAACTACTTGCTGGTGGTCCTCTCCCTCTCCTTGAGGTTGGGACCAGAAGTTCTCATGGTACATCTCAATATAAAGATATTACAGTAGAGTTTCAGAAACAGAGTATCTCACAATTCCTCACTGTTTACACAAGTCGCACTGACTACGGGAGTTGCCTAAGCAGTGTAGCACAGGAAGCTCGTATTTAGGGTGGCTAGGGATGGTAGGGGTCCCAACTTAAGATAGGTGCAGGTCCCAAAGGATATTTATGGTATATCTTGTGGGTATGCCAAACAAGTCTGAGATGAGAATACTCCTTTAACATACTTGGTGTCCTGGGGCATACATTTTCAATGTTGCTGCTACGATTCATTGTAGCCGACTGTCCATCTATGTAAAATGGACACCAGATGCTCAGACTACCCTATGCTCAATATGGTTCTATAAGCTTGAAAATCAAAATTCACAGGTCATCTATGGATATAGATGCATGGACTAAAATGGGGAAGTTAAATAATTTATTGTTTACTAAACACTGTACTACCAAACTGGAATCTTCATCACTGAGACCTGACAAAGTCATTGTTACCTCCATGCAGGCCCCTGGGAAATACCACCTACACGGACTTAACCCAAATATAGTGTGGAAAGGAAAGAGGGGGTTTGGGACATGCATACATGCTGGACACCAACAACAACATAAACCAGAACGTGGATACAAACAACAACTGGCAACAGACGTCAATATACTTCTCAATGTACTACAACACCCAGACAGATGGGAATATTTAATAAGTTAGTATGAGGTATTGGTTTGTATTTTGGCCAGAAGAGTCCCTACTCTAACAAGACAACTAAAACCCCAAAAAAGGAGTCCTGCCTACAAGCGGGGTGATCTTCCCAATAGGGATGGCCCCACGTTGGAACCAAGGGGCCTGGCTCACCCTGCATGGTAAGAAGATGGACAAGACAAGGGAAAAACCACATACATACTGAACAGGACAGTTCACACCTCATGTCTGAACATCTCCAAAGAGACACTGTTCACACTAACTGACGGACAAGGGAATCCCACCCAGAACTTTATGCATGCAACTTACACCAAAGCAGAACAAGGAAGACTCCAAGCATCCAAGTTCTGAGAGGGAATGAGATAATGAAAAAATGGTAAATGAATACATGATCAGCACCCTGTAGTATGAGGAATTGGCAGTTGCGTAGCTATAAAGGTTGTAGGGGTCGTAATTGTGACCAGGCCCCTAAGTCAAAGGGTGCCCTATCCACACTATTGCTGACTGACCGCAGAGTTAAAGCCCATTTACACGGGGCGATGATCGCTCAAAAATCGCTCAAACTACAGTTTGAGTGACAGTTCTGAGCGATCATTTTGCATAAACTTTTAAGTAGCTACTCAGATACCTAAGAGCGATTAAGTGTGCAAATGAACACTTAGCTGAAAGCAGTTAACAGCCCAAGGGCTCTTATCTGCTTTCAGTTATTTTGTTCTCTAGCGGGAAACAATGCTATCAGCACTCCCCGTGGAGAACTGCTGATAAGGCTGAAGGAAGGTTTTAGGTTGGACTGAATTTAACGATTAGCTAGCAATACACGAAAAGTGTACGATGGCCGCGTGTTTAGACGCAACGATTATCACTCAAACGATCACTTTTTAGTGATTTTTGAGCGATCATTGCTCCATCTAAATGGGCCTTTACAATTTTGCTAGGTCCTCTGCGCAGCACAGGCAGCTTCTGCATGCTGGCACTTCCTCTCTGACCTCTGTTTGGTTTCCTCCTCTCAGATTTTCTCAGTGGAGGAGAACAAGATAACAGAGGAGACTAGAAGTCAGGGAGGAAGTGTCAGTGTGCAGGAGAAGCTTCTTGCGCAATGCATAGGACCTAGTGAAAGTGAGACCTAGGGCTTTTCATCATGCCCCCCTTCCCTAGCTTCTGCAGTGCCACTCATCCAGCACTGGGGAATGGATGCGGCATGGTAGCCTTTAGCTACGACCCTGGGGACTGATATTTATGTGAAGACTGGTGGTGATTGACTGACTGGAGCAATACACATATAGCCAGCTCAATCATCCCACACTTGTGGAAGTATGCTCCTGGGAACCCATAGAACTACAATTCCCAGGAGCACAATGTGACAGGCGCCGGTTTGGTGCCACAATATGTAGTAACCAATGAAGGCTTTACCGTCACCACTTTGGTCCATGCATCTATATTCATAGGTGACCAGTGAACTCTGATTACTTGGTATACAAATGTATTCTATTACTGATCTGATACAGTGGTGTTGAGAATAAGGTCTATACCAAGCTGGCAGCCAGAGGTGGCTTGGTCGGGCAACCAGCAAGCTGCTAAAAATCTAGTCTCCAGTAGCATTTACATTGACTTCCTTCACATACAGACTAACCTTCTCTGTCTCATCTGATGTTGCGCAGCAATTACATGGATCCTTCCAGGTGGAGGAGTGATGTAATCCAGACCTCAGACTACGGAAGCACGTTGTGATTAGAGGCTGTGGATCTGGAAGCCTTTGTACATCCATACAGAGAGGACTGGGAATGGGACAAATTATGGCAGCAACATTGACGTAAAAACAAACATAGTCAAATGTGAAAAGACAAGTGAAACATCTAAGCGTTTCTGACTTCACCAGTCCTTCCAAATAGCCAAAATCCATGTCAAAATACAGATTTGATGTGGATTTTCAGCTGCGGATTCGCTGCTGATTTATCGGTTATGTGTGAACATATGCTAAATCTGTTTCTTATTACAGACCAAGTTCTGAAAAGACATTACCATCATCTTTGGCTCTGCTATATATTTCTTGAAAATAAGATGTTTTCTTCTTGCTGTGTTTTTGTGTTTGTATACATTTTCATGGCTTTTAGTGGATAACTAATATAAGCCCCCTTGCTTCAAATTCAAGCCTGCCAAAGAGAACGTAAGAGCTATTTACTTGAAAGATAATGTCATGTGAGGCTGTTTAGTGCTATTCATGTCTGCTGCGTATTTAATCTCTCTGTACTTACTCTTAACATATTTCAGTGGAGGGTGACAGCCAGGTACACAACATGTCAGTTGGCAAAATGACAATGACACCACTAGCGTGTCAATCTGACCCATTTGTTTTATGTATCTAAGGAAAACTCTATTGATTGAGTGACGCAGAAGATAAACAAATGGTATGACGAAAGCTGCCACTTCCTGACAAAATAGCAATTAGTATTGCATATAGGGGTGGATTGCGTCTACCATGGGCCTTTGGCTGTATGAAGATTGTACTTGTCCAAAGTCTTAAAATTATCTGAGGCTAATAAGATGGTTAGCGGTCTGTAAATCATGTCCTATGACGAACGGTTAAAGGATCTGGGAATGTTCAGCTTGCAGAAGAGAAGGCTGAGAGGAGACTTAATAGCGGTCCACAAATATCTGAAGGGCTGTTACAGTGCAGAGGGATCAGCCCTATTCTCATTTGTACAAGGAAAGACTAGAAGCAATGGGATGAAACTGAAAGGAAGGAGACACTGATTAGATATTAGAAAAAACTTTCTGTCAGTGAGGGTGATCAATGAGTGGAACAGGTTACCACGAGAGGTGGTGAGTTCTCCTTCAATGGAAGTGGTCAAACAAAGGCTGGACAAATATCTGCCTGGGATGATTTAGTGATCCTGCATTGAGCAGGGGGTTGGACCCGATGACCCTGGAGGTCCCTTCCAACCCTACCATTCTATGATGCTTACTGCATAGATACAGCACCAGAACCAAGCTTCTTACATAGATATGATAGCAGAAACAAACTTACTGTAGGTATGATAGCAGGACAAAATTTACTACATTCGTACAATACAAGAACCAAGCTTACAACATAGATGCAATAGCAGACCTAAGTCTACTACATTAATATGGTACCTAAACTAAGTTTAACATATAGATATGGTACCAGAATTAAACTTACTACACAGATATAGTAACAGAACCAAGCCTGCTGCATAGATATAATAACAGAACTGAGTCTACTACATGGACATGGTAACAGAAACAAGTGTATTATATAGATACAGTGCCATAACCAATATTTTGTCACTACCAGAATAATACTGTATATCCATACCAGTGTAGAAAAAAAGCACGCAAACAAGTGGATCCATCGAAAACACTGTATAGATAACATATAGTTGTGCCCCCTCTTTTTGGAGTGCACCTAAAAACATAGTGCGAATCTAGCATAAATTACCAAAATATAAAATATGCCCCAAACATTTGTATACATTTTCACACACATATGCTTATCAATATGCTTTACATATGCACACAGTCGCACAGCTTGCAAACATATAGGCACAAATATATACACTTTGACACACTTTTATACAGCTATACACACACATATGTGCGCACATTTACACATATGCAAATATTTACATTCATATTTACATTTTCTATACTGTGCATATAAACAGAGGAGCATACTTATAGATTTTTGCACATGCCCGTACACACACACTACATACTTACCATACTCTGGGGTTCGTTCTTCTGCAGTCCCACATGAAGAGCAGCTCCAACATGTTGGAGTACTCACAGTCACTGGCACCAACACTGTCCACAGCCAGCATTACTAAGGCTCTATTCACATCTGCATCAGACGCTCCTCTCAGAGCCCCCGTGGCAGATCCGGCATGAAATGCGGGACAAAAAGTCATTCATGCAGAACTATTTCATCCGGTAAAAATGTCGGACAGATGCAGGAACCTAACAGACCCCATTATTGTCAATGAAGTCCAATCAACACAGTTTGGTTCTGTTATGAGAAGGATCCATTCATCCAGGAGATTCTGCTTTGCTGCTCCAATAACAGAGCAGGAAAACAGAATCCCTAGTGCAGATGTGAATGTAGCCTAACTAGGGGCCAAGCAACTTTCAGATAGTGAAGGCATGTGGCTGCAAGACCGCCCGTAGAGACCAGTACCAGGATCCAGCGTCTTTGGCAGAGTGGAACACCCAATCAGAGATGCCAGATTTGAACGCTTCTCTTGACAGGCAATATAGCAGTCACATTCTGAATCCAATATTGCAGATTAGCATATGGGCTGATGGTCTAGCTCCGACCAGCCGCTATTTGTGGCTCTGCCCCTCCTCCTCGTTATCAGTATGTTCCACTTTGTGCTTTCCTCACATCGAAGCAGCAGTGCCTGATATTTGACCAGGGCTGATATGGCTTCTTAGGCTGCCTGTCCACGGGCGTTGCAATATCCCACGGCGGATCTCCGCTTCCGGGGAGCAGGAGCTAGTTGACGGATCTCTGTTGTGAGCCAGGCTCACCGTGGAGAATCGTGGCAATTCGCAGCATGCTGCAATTTGCCGGAAGTGAGTGGAGAATCGCTATGATTCTTCGCTCTTGGACAGGGGGGCTGCGCTTTCCATTGCAACACCTGATTATTGCGGAGGGGAACGCAGTGAAAATTCGCCCGTGGACAGGAGCCCTTAAGGAGTTGGTTATGATTATCAGCACCTGTAGATCCACGCTTTAAAAAATGGGTTCCTATGTCCTCTAGTTATAAAAATGCGTATTATATTATTGTATATTCCCTTTGCTCCCCATCACCAAATGAGTAATTATTAACCACTCAAGGACTGCCCATAGATTATAAACATCCAGGCAGCCATTATTTCTGCAAGGATGTTTTAAACCCTCCCCTGCTGTGCAGGAGCTCCATGATCTGAGAGTCTAATGGACAGCTCAGATCATACAGCTTTGCCTGGAGACCAATCAGCATGGTTTCCAGGAATGTGATGGCTGAGACAACCAATCACAGATATCCCATTGACAAAGCACTGCTGTGTCTTTCCCATCCACCTTGGAAGTCAGGCAGTTCATTTCATAAAAAGGAAAGCTGAAAAATGCTGCTAACATAACGTGAACATATGGTTAATGGTTAACATTTACTATGGTAATAATTAATGTTATTCATTATCTAGTTGTGTATAATTTATGTCAAATTTAGAAAAATGCTAATTTTTCCAAATTTTCTCTAAATTCTGGATCGTTTTCTAAAGAAACACAAAACATGCCAACCAAAATTTACAATTGATATAATGAAAATGTGTCATGAAATAACAATCTCAGAATCAGTTGAATAAGTAATAGCATTCCAAAGTACTTAGCACATAAAGTAAACATGTCAGGTTTGAAAAATTGGGTTTGCTCACATAGGCCTGTTATCTTCTTGTAAAGTAATGATATGTAAGTAGTTGTTGGTGACCAAAAATCCATATACAGTATCATGCTAGTAGACACACAAATATGTGACTGAAAACACTATCAGCCTGTGAAGCACTGTTTGACCTTCTCTGCCAGATTTCAGTATGATCTGACTGCTAGAGACGCACTTTTGTATGCTTTCTCTCAACAATAGTGGTTTTTAGGCAGTGGATCCCCAACAGACAGACTGTCTCAGATTTCTCAGTTAATTAACGCAATGCTGAATGGGCGCTGAGTTGAGAACAGAGAAGGAATAACAAGGCTTGGCAGCACTTATACCATGTTTACTTCTCTGTGTCGCACTAAGAGCTCTTTCACACAGCCATAGGCGTTTTTATGTGCCCGGTGTAAAAGCACCCGGCGCTATATTGGTCCTGCTGGGCGCTTTTACGCTGTGGGAATACAGCCATGTGATCTGATGCATTGGAATCCAGTGCATCAGATCATAGCATATATCGGCTGGCTGTGAAAACGATGGCCGATATAAATTCGTGTGAAAGAGCCTCTCACACAACCCGCTTTTTACTGCAATTGAAATAGCTGCGCTACTCTATTTCAATAGGGCTTAGCAGACCTGCGCTCTAACATGAAGTTTCTAACGCTGTGATTTTCGAGCATTATCTACTCTATTTTCACGTCTTAGTGCTTTTTAACGCATCTTATCACCTATCATAATGATGGTATGTGTTAAAAAATACTGTCAAACACTGTACAATGCTTTTTAAAATGCCACTCAAAATCATGGTAAAATGCCACAATTTAGAATGTGATGTTTTGTGAATGCATGTGTGAGAGCAACTTAGGCCTGGGTCACACAACTACGTTGGATTCCGCTTGCAGATATCTGCTGTGGAAGACTTGCGAGCGATTGAGGATCTGAATTGCGTACAGTCACTTATGTGTGCGGTGTTCCATGCGGATGTACGTGTACGGACAGTGGAAGAAAGATCGCAAGCAGGGAATGACATCAGCCCAACATCACTCAGAAGACCTATTCTCTCTCTATCTCCACTAAATTTCTGCTTTTGTATCTGCTCTCTTAGCAACTTGCGAGCAAATCCGCGCTCATATGCAATGTTTATTGTGCGTGCACTACGGATCGCACCCTTCCATAGAGATCAATGGAGACCATATGTGCGGAATCCGCGGTCAAATAGAGCACACTGTGATTTTTCTTCCACTCGCAGAATACGCAATTCCTATCCACAAGTGTTAGCACAACTTTGAAAATCCATACCTTTCAATGCCTGTGTATCATGGAGATCGCAGAATCCGCAATTCAAATCCGTTCGTGTGAGACCGGCCTTAGCGTTTCTCTTGTTTTTAGATTTTCCTACTTATATGTAAAGTATATGAGGATCAAAATTGGGTGGGAAAGTACCCTCCTATCATGCATATCATATAGTGGGAGAATATGAATTCAAATACAGGAAGACGTATGAAGATTTGGTATAGTATATCATCCATATTTGACAATTTGACTCTAGCCACAATGTTTGTTTACAACACTATGACTTTGTTTGACAACACAATAATACACATTGTGCCTAGTCCATACTAATACATATCATGGTTTGTACTTTTATACAGTGCACATTTGTTCTGGTTCCTCTAACAAGCTTGGCTGGAATTAAGTTGATAATGTGTTATTCAGGGATGCAATATTTGCTGCTGTGTAATATCTCTTTGTACTCTGTCAGCAGCACACGTGGCTTCCATCGGATTCCTGAAGTTGTAACGTCTGGATCTATAGACCCTGGGGATATGTTGGCTCTGAATATGGGGGGTACTAGTTGCCAAGATAAGTGTGCTGGGCACATGAGTTGTAGCAGTGGCTGTTATTTAACCTCCCCCGTCTGGCTGCAGATAGAAGTGCAGGACACCAGCGCTGTGTCTCATGCACGGCTTCCAAAATGATGAGCAACAGTTGTCAACCTTCCATTTCATTGTCAAGAATTAGAGACGAACAATACCAACACGGTTCGTGGGAATGTTCTTCCCCCATGTGAAACATATTACAGTCTCAGTTAATTAACTATTGCTAGTGGTTATTGTCACGTTCATTAATTAAAAAGCACTTAAACAGCTTTAGTTACTTATTAAAATTAGTTCAACATGCAGCAAAGTGTCTTAGGGTATGGCCCCACAAAGCGTTCGCTGCGCGGGTGAAATGTGGCTGCTGTGTTGCAGTAAGCTATGGCTCGCTAATAATTTAAGTGCTTACTAAGTGTGCGCAGGTTCATTGCTGTGCAGCTTGCCTAGAAGCACGCAGCCGGTAACCATGAACAGTCAGTAAGCACTTACGTTATTAGTGAGCTGCAGCTAGCTAGATTCTTCTGCCACATAGTAGCCACATCTAGGCTGCACAGCAGATGTGTGGCAAACGTTTTCTGGGATCGTATCCTTATGAGGATTCAGCAGCCAAAGAACTCTATTTCCAGACACTCAGGTCCCAAAATATAGAGCCGCTCTTCTCCAAGGGTGAACCTGTTTCCTGTAATGAGCCTGTTCACATCACGTGTGGCTATTCTGTTGTAATGTTCGCTTGATTTTTTTTATCAAACAAATCAGTTTTCAGTGGGACTTCCATCATGTTTAGGCCTTACTCACACAAACGTTTTTACATGGATATTTAGCCGCGTTTATATGAATTGCGACCATCTGACGCATTGGTTTCCAATGTATTTGTTTAAATAACTGATTTTAGCTGCATAAAAATGCTGCGCCGGAAAAAATAGGACATACGCAACTGAAATCAGCGACCAAATTTATACTCTGCCAAAAAAGCAAGGGATTTGCAGGTTGTGGGGTATTTTTTCACTAATATGACGCACCCGGTCGTGTGAATGGACAAGAAACCACTAACTAAGCTTGGGACTTGATCGCTGCTTTTCTTCATGCAGGCGATTTTCGGCCACGATGCGGCTAGTGTGAAAGCGCATTCTCTCATGTGAGGGCCTTCTCTGTGCAAATGTCAAAGGGTTTACAAGAATGCAGTGTCAAACTTGCCTTTTTCTATCAGGTTGGAGTAACAGATCCTGACAAATCTGCTTTTTTTTACATTGCAATTCCATGGCAACAGGATGCTACGGAATAGGCATTATTAGAGATGAGCAAGCACGCTCGGATAAAGCAGTTACTCGAGCGAGCATCGCTCTTCTTGAGTAACTGCATTCTCGTCCGAGCAGGCTTGGGGGGCGGCGGGGGGGGGGGAGAGTGAGAGAGAGCTCTCCCTCTCCTCCGCTACCCCTCGCTCACCCCCACCCGAGCCTGCTCGGACGAGAATGCAATTACTCAAGAAGAGCAATGCTCGCTCGAGTAACTGCCTTATCCGAGCGTGCTCGCGCATCTCTAGGCATTATGCATTCTGTTGCACCATTGGTTTTGAGCTACTTTTTTATTTTAATATACTTGCAAATCCCTGTTAAACATTAGATTAAAAAAGGGCGTTTTCACAATATGGAAAAATGTTGTGGGAACCTTATAGCTGCATAGAGTCTGATCCATTGTGTCTATTTAATCCGTTTACTGACTGGTGTGAACAGTGGCATGTTCAGTGTCTGTTTATAGGTGTTCAGACATGAGGTGTGAACTGTCCTGTTCAGTGTGCATGTTGTATTTCCCTTGTCTTCTGTTCCTGCCTGTTACCATCTATGGCAAGCGAGACCTCTAGGTTCCAGCCTGGGGCTGATCCTATTGGGACAATCGCCACAATTGTAGGCAGGACTCCCTTTTTGGGGTTTTAGTTGTCTTTTTCGAGTAGGGACTCTTCTGACCAAAATACAAACCAATACCTCATACTAACTTATTAGATATTTCCATCTGGGTGTTGCAGTACATTGGGGAGTATATTGGCATCTGATGCCGGTTGTTGCTGTTTGTATACATGTTCTGGTTTATGCTGTTGTTGGTGACCAGCATGTATGCACGTCCCAACCAATTTTTCCACGCAATTCTTCTTTCCTTATTTTGTTAGTGCTTCCTCACTATCTTCTTGTTTAAGTATTTCAAATTCTTTCTTTTTGTCATTTATTGCCCCTTTTACATCTTTATTTAGCAACAGGATAGGGGATAACTTGATGATCGGTGCAGCTCTTACTGCTGAGACCCCTGACGATCTCCCGTGTCCCGTTCTCCAGTGACTGCAAGGGTTACTTCCTCCAACAACTCTGAATGGAGCGTTAGCTGACCATGCGCAGTAAGCGCTCCATTCATTTTTAATGGGACAATGCTGAGATACGCAATCAGAAACTGCTCAGGTATTAACGTCACTGCCATTTAAATGAATGGATCGCTGATATGTAAATATCCTGATGTCATCATCATCTGATTACCATCAGCATTGTTTTCCATTTATTTATTGGTGAATTCCTAATCCTGTTATTTATTAATGTTGATCTGTGTGTCTTGGTATTGTTAAATCATCTGTACAGTTGTTACATTATTCTGCCCTACTATACATGCTGTGGGTATCTAAGTACAAACATAATTAGTACCTGCTATAGGTAAAATCCAATTCTGCCATCTTGTGTCCAGTCGGCATCATTACAGTGGCAAGGCACATTATCCTACTGAAAGAGCTACTCGTTGTTTGCGCTGCCCAGAAACCTATCTATTGAAACCAATAACAGAACACAGAGATGGCTGGACCAGGGGCCAGTGTGTATGCGCTCCTGCATGTGTAACGCAACATTTTACTGTGGTGTAATTGCGTATATGTACAACATTTAGTACCCACCCGTAGAACAATAGAGCTCTATTGCAAGTAATACATGGTAAGGGCCCATTTACACAGCTGTAGGCGTTTTAAGTGCGCTCAACGGCACCGTAAAAATACCTGAACAGCAAAGGGCCCGGCGCATATACACCAAGGCCAAAATGCCGTGGGGCCTGGGGAGACTCCCCCCCCCCCCCCCCCTCGCCGGCTCTCCTCCTCTCTCCTCCCCTCCTGGACCCGCGTCATCGCCTACATGTGCGCCGGTGAGCCATCCAGACCATTTGCAGTACAGAAGAAAGAAGACGACTGACAGGTACATGGGGTCACCATCCGGGCACAGGGTTGGGTTCCTGTGCAGTAGCCCATATCTGGAATCCGACCGGTTCGTGTGCAGCCGGCCTTAGACTGAAAAGTTCCTATAGTGCTTTATTATGTAACATTACTAAAATATATTTTTAAAAGTTGATTATCTCCTCCTGCACGCGGGCGGAAATTCGGCGGCGGGATCTCCTGCAGAATTTCCGCCTGTGGAAGCTGCCATAGGATTGCATTTGAAAAAGCAATCCTATGCAGACGGTCGCGATTTGTCAGCGCGAAATCTTGCACGGAAAACAAATCGCGGCATGCTCAGAAATGTCACTCCCCGGCCGCTGGCTCCGCTCTGTGCATGCGCCGGCTGGGCGGCAACCGGCACATCACAGAGCCAGAGCCACGGGAGCAGGTGGCCTATTTCTACATGTTTTTTAATTATTTATAACCTGAAAATTAATAAAAACATGTTATTGTAAACATCCAGTTCATTTTTACACAAAAAATAAACTACAATATATGGCCGCCTGCAGACGAGTGGGTCGGATCCGGCAGCGAGAAATCTCACCGCGCGATCCGACCCCAGAGCCTGCAGGGACGAGCACGTACTCACCCGCGCCTGGCGGCCCCGGCTCTTTGATGTTCCGGCTGCCGCGCAGCCGGCGCATGCGCAGACCGGAGCCGGCGGCCAGGTGAGTGCGTGCCCCGCAGAAAATTAGAACATGCCGCGATTTGTTTGCCGCGCGACATTTCGCGCAGCCAAACCGCGGCCGTCTGCATAGGAGTGCGTATTGTAATGCACTCCTATGCAGACTTTCAGCGGCGGAAATCCCGCGGCGGGAAATCCCGCGGCGGGATTTCCACTCGTCTGCAGGCGGCCTATGGCCTTCTGCCCACAGCCGTGGCGGACTCTGCCAGTGGAATATCACAGCGGAGTTCGACATGGTGCCCCACAAAAACCCCATACTTGCCTCTCCGGATCCACCGTGCAAGTCCCGTCCGGGGAGACGGTGTAAATGCACAGTGTAGCGCATGACACACCAGCGGTGGACGATGACACGGCCAGCAGTGGATGGTGATGAGAAATCACACAATACTTCCACTGTGCTCACAGTGGAAGTATCGCGTGATAGACAGCTTCCATTGACTAATGGAAGTCGTCCGCGCGTTTTTTCGCGGCAATTAGAACATGCCGCGATTTCTTTCACGCGGTAGAATTCCGCAGCGTGAACATTGAGCTATTTAGGTTCAATAGAACCAAATAGCTGTGGGATAACGCCGTGGATTTCCACTGCGTTAAATGCGGCGAACATCCTTCCGTGGGAATTAGGCCTATAGGTGACTGTGACCCCATGTCCACAGAAGTGTAACAAATAAATCACGTCCACAGTTGAAGGTCAACAGTGATCAGTGAAAAAAGGAGCTCACATAGATGTCCTCTGAGTGTGTTACATTTTTTGCATACAAGGGGTTATTGTCAAAGTAAAAAAACAGGAGTTTGTATAGCCCTATTGACTGTAATGGGTCAGCGTGTTGTCCATTGCAAACTTACACAGCATACGGGCCTGAAAATCACTTATGAGAGTAAGCCCTTAGGCGAATGAGTTCTGTGCTAACTATATTTATATCAGACATAAAATCAAAATTTACAATAAAAAAATGACTTTTGGTGTTTTTTTCTAATTTAAATGTGACTGTTAGGAGGTTAAATTGAGATATTTTGTAAACATTGTATCTGCAAGTAAAGGCACACTGTTATTTCATAAAAGGTCAAATTGTTCCTGTGATTGCCTGTTATCCAGAATTGTAATAAGATATGTTCCCATGGCAACAGTCATTATACATGATTTTCATGTAGCATGCGTCTATACAGAAATAACTTCATGTGATATTGCATCCCCAAATCTTCCCATGCCAAGCTTGCAAGCTGCAATCCATAACAGGCAATGATGGCATGCAGGTCCTGTAGCTTGGAGACGCACCGCCAGTGGCATATGTACTATAGAGGCAAGACATGAGATTGCTATGGATCCCAATGTTTAACTGCTTGTCCAGCTTGCCATGACTAGGGAGCACACACTGCATACATATGTGCATGGTCCCCATTTGTCCTATACTAGCAGTAATTCATATGCAGCCTCTAGTGGTGACGGCATGCATCCAGAATTATATCTATCAAGGCAAAAAAAACAGTTCCATCATAGGAGTATATTATGAAATCACAGGCATCCTGCCACCAGAGGGTTTTTTTTTTTTAAAACATCTTTTTATTGGCATGTAGTTATAACATAACAATGAGAATAATAAAAATAATGTGGAAACTGCGTGAGCTTGTACATAAACCTGTAAGATTCTAGTGGTTACATTGTCAGAACATACATTTAAAATAAAATGACAAGACATGAAATAGAAGAAGGAAAAGTAGTAGAGATGAGCGAGTATACTCGCTAAGGCACATTACTCGAGTGAGTAGTGCCTTAGCCGAGTATCTCCCTGCTCGTCTCTAAAGATTCGGGGCCGGCGCCGGGCGGGGGAGAGCGGGGAGGAACGGAGGAGAGATCTCTCTCTGTCACCTGCGCCGGCCCCAAAATCTTTAGAGACGAGCGGGGAGATACTCGGCTAAGGCCCTACTCGCTCAAGTAATGTGCCTTAGCGAGTATACTCGCTCATCTCTATTTTCTAGACATCCCCTCTTGAAATTGGTCATTTTAGTACAAGGGAAAAAAGAACGTAGTCAGCCTTAACTTTAGGCCTCATGCCCATGGCGAGGATGGACTCCGCCAGTGGAATATCGCAGCAGAGTCCGTCACTGCGCCCCCCAAAGATCCCATACTCACCTCTCTGGATCTGCCGCTCGAGTCCCGTTGGGCGAGCCAGCACGCATGCGCTGTGCATAACGCACTGCCGATGGGCGGTGACACATAGTCATGCGATACTTCCGCTGTGCTCACAGTGAAAGTATTGCGTGTCGGACAGCTTCCATTGACTACAATGGAAGCTGGCTGTGCGTTTTTCCGCGGCAATTTTAACATGCCATGGTTTCTTTCATGTGGTAGAATTCCGCAGTGTGAACAGTGAGTTTAAGTTGTAAGGGTTCTTTCATATAGAACGACAGTGCATGCCATGAAAAAAATACACAAAAGAGCTAATTTTGCCTATTTTTTTTCTTACAAAAAATGGAATAGAATTGAGCAAAACATCGCATGGATCAACAAATGGTACCATTATACAATAAAACTCATCCGGCCAAAAAAATACATCACACAGCACTGTTGCTAAAAAAATACATTTAAAAAAAGAACAAAAAAAAAATACTATGTAAATTTGGTATTGACATAATCATACTGGCATGCAGAATTAATTTAACATATTATTTATACTGCAAGGTGAACGCCATGTAAAATAAAGAAAACATGCCAGAATTGCAGATTTTGTTAATCTTGCTTCTAGAAAAAATGGAATAAAATGCAATCAAAATGTTATATGTTCCCAAAAATTGAATAAATTAAGACTCATGTTCATTCCACAAAAAACAAGCCCCCACAGAGCTCCGTTGATAGAAAAATAAAAATACCATGGCTCTTGGAATGTGACAACACAAAAGCAAATCTTAAAAAACAAAAAAAATATATATCTTTTGTGTACAAAAATAGCAAAACATAACAGCAGAATCGTGCAGATCCAGTGAAGGTCATCACATTATTTATTTTGAACACTGAACACCTTATAAATAAAATCCCCAAAAAATAAATGGCAAATATCTTTTTTTTTTCTCCAAACTCTTAAAAAATTAATAAAAGTTATACAATATATTATGTACCCAAAAATGATGCCATTAAAAAAATATAACTTGCCACGCAAAAATTAGTTGGTGCTCATTAAGGTACAACAGCTGAGGTCTTATTCACACGAGCATATATCGGCAGTCATTTTCACGGCCGGTTGATATACGCTACCATCTGATACATTGGATCCAATGCATCAGCTCACATAGGCGTAGAGTGTGTGTGTGTGTGTTTATGCCTTGGGATGTAAAACCCTAATAAAACCCCTAGAAGATGAGCACTACAAGGTTCCGCACACCACCTCCTAAACTGACTGTGGTGTTGGTAGAATATTTCAGTATTTGCGGTACCCCACTTTTATTTTTACCCAGGGTCACACTTTGTCTATAACTGGCCTAAGGTGGTGGTGCATGATATAGAAACTTGGCAAGGAGTTCTACTTGAATCACCATGCGGTTATACTCACTTCCCTATACATGTGGGGGTGAGAATCAGGATACTTAATATCAAAAAGGAATCAAAGAATTAATAATGAGTACATATGGTAGGCCCCTTTTGGCAGCCACACTAAGAACTATTCCCATAGCACCACAGAAATGTATGAAGCGAGCAGCTGTCATTGAGAGAAAACATCTGGATAACCAGACTGCAGCTTATTTGGTCATAAACAATTCACATATAATAATATTCATATGATCAGGCCAGCTGAAGCTGGACTACATCCCAATTGTCTGACTGCAGACAGGAACTGCTATATGTAACAGAGGGAGACATTAGAAGGACATGTAAATAGTGTCAATCTTCTACAATACAGCGGAAAGAATCCCGTGAAGTTGCTATCATTTTTCATTCTTTTCAGCCTGCCTTCCAAGAGACATAATTTTTTCCCTATCAATATAGCTATATGGGACAGTTGCATTTTAATGCTACCATTTAATGTACTGAAAAAAACTGCAAAAAGGGTGGTGAAATTAATAAAATAATAAATTTTTAAAAAATGTAATTGTTCCCTTGCTTTCGATTCTAGGTATTCTTGGTAAAAAGACAGGAATTAGGTTTACCTGTTAATTCCTTTTCTGGAGTCATCCTGACAGCATACACATGGAGGATGTCCACTGGACCCCTGTTGGGACAGGAAGCGGAAAAACATACAAAAGGCACCTCCCGCCACCAGCTCACCAGTGTGTACCAAATAACTACAGTGACCCGGCTTTGCTTAATCACTCATTTTTAATACCGAAACCATAGTACAATACGTTACTTCACGTAGAGAAGGATAACTGAAGGGGAGGGAAAAGCCCCTATGCTGTCAGGATGACTCCAGAAAAGGAATTAACAGGTAAACCTAATTCCTGTCTTCCCCTCGTCATCCTGACAGCATACACATGGAGGAATACCAACAATCAAGGGCTTTAGGGAGGGACCACTGCTTGCAGAACTTTCCGCCCAAAGGCCGTGTCCCGGCTGGCCCCCACGTCCAGACGATAGTGTTTTACAAAGGTATGGGTGCTTGACCATGTGGCGGCTCTGCAAATCTGGTCGGTTGTCGCCTGGGCTCTCTCCGCCCAGGAACAGGCGACCGCCCTAGTAGAATGGGCTCTAACTTCGCCCGGGAGTGGGATCCCTTGGGATCTGTATGCCTCTTCTACGGCCCTCCTGACCCACCGCGCTAGGGAGTCCTTAGTAGCGGCCCCTCCTCTGCGTGGACCCTGAAATTGAATGAAGAGGTTATTAGATTTCCTAAAGGTATGTGAGACCTCTAAGTACTTCAGAACTGCTCGTCTCACGTCTAGGTTATGGAACCTCTGTTCCGTAGTGTTCCGGGGTTCCTGGCAGAAGGAGGGAAGTACTATTCTTTGCTCTCTGTGAAAGTCCGTAAGGACTTTCGGTTGAAAGAAGGGGTCGGGCCTAAACTCTATCTTGTCCGGGAAGATGGTCATATATGGGGTTTTTATAGAGAGGGCTTGGATTTCCCCGATCCGCCTGGCGGATGTAATGGCCACTAGGAAGGCAACCTTATATGAGAGGGTCTTAACTGAGAGTTCTTCCAGGGGCTCGAAGGGGTGTGCGCAAAGGGCCTGTAAAACAAGATTCAGGTCCCATGGGGGCATGGTTCTTCTTATAAGGGGGTGAAGTCTAACTGCTCCTTTAAGGTATTTTTTGACTAGCCTATGGTCGGCTAACGGGAAGTCAAAGAAGGCTCCTAGGGCGGTCACCTGGACCTTAAGGGTACCAGGTTTTAGGCCCATGTCCAGTCCATCCTGAAGGAACTCTAGAATCTTATTAATGTCTGGTTGTTGGAGGTCGTGAATACTGTGCCCCAACCACCTAGAGAAGGTGTCCCACACCCTGGTGTATATGTTCCTGGTGGACTCTTTGAGACTCTCACATAAGGTGGTGGTCACCCTCCCTGATAGGCCCTGGTTCAGGTATTTTACCCGCACAGCTTCCAGGCCGCTAGTCTGAACTGTCGGGCTTTTGGGCAAATCAGGGGACCCTGTTGTAGGAGGTCGTCTCTCCACGGCAGATGTAGGGGCTCCTGTGTTGATAGAGCGGCCAGGAGCGGGAACCAAGGTCTCTTGGGCCAGAACGGGGCCACCAGGATAACGGAGCCCGGGGACCCCTGGATCTTCTTTAGAACCCGAGGGATCAGGGGGATAGGTGGGAAGGCGTATGTCAGGTCCCATTCCCATGCTTGGGATAGTGCGTCTATTCCCAGGGAGCCCCCGTCTGCCCCCCTGGAAAAGAACCGGGGACACTTGTTGTTCTCCCGAGAGGCAAACAAGTCCACCTTTGGAATCCCCCATCTTTCTGTAATCAATTGGAATGCCTCTGGATGTAGTGCCCACTCCCCAGGGTCTATCCTCCTGCGGCTGAGGTAGTCTGCCATGGCGTTCTCTGGGCCCCTTACGTGGAACGCTGAAACGGAAGGCATCCGCTGCTCTATCCACCCGAGCACTTTCGCCGCCAGGTCTTGTAGTCGGGGGTTCCGCGTGGATCCCTGGTGGCGAATGAGGGACACAGTTGTTATGTTATCCGAAAATATCTTAATGGGTCTACCCCCGATCTCTGTCTCGAGGTCACCGATGGCCCTCCAGACCGCGCAAAGCTCCTTGTAATTGGAGGATTGTGTGGCCTCTTTCTGGTTCCAGACCCCCTGGACATAGCGACAGCCTAAGTGGGCCCCCCAGCCAGTTGCGCTCGCGTCAGTGAAGATGGATACTGGGGATGCCGGGTCCCAACTTGTGGACCTGGCGAGGTTGGAGATAGACGTCCACCACCCCAAGGAGGACTTTACTTTGTGAGTGAGCGTGATTTCCTGATCCAGGGAAGCTGGAGATTTGTCCCAGTTGCTCAGGATAAAGTCCTGGAGAGTTCTACCATGTAACTGGGCCCACGGGACTACTCCAATACAGGCTGTCATGAGACCGAGGACCCTCATGCCTCTCCTAAGGGAAACTTGGGAGGCTAACGAAAGTGCCCGGCTTTCGTCTTGGATCGTTTTTTGCTTTTCTAGCGGGAGGGAAGAGCACTGGTGGTGTGAGTCCAGGATAACCCCTAGGAACTTTTTCCTTTGTTCGGGCTGAAGATTGGATTTGTCGAAGTTAATGATCCAACCTAGCGACTCGAACAGGTGGAGGGTGAGGTTGACCCGGTGCTGGAGTTCCGAGGGTGATCCTGCTATAAGCAGGAAATCGTCGAGGTATGGGACAATTAGTACTTTGTCCGTCCTTAGTGCTGCTACCATCTCCAATACTAGTTTGGAGAATACCCGAGGTGCGGAAGAAATCCCGAACGGCAGGCATGCGAATTGGTAATGCGAGACTGACCCTTCTATCACCAGGGCGAATCGAAGAAACTGTTGGGAGCCTGAGTGTATGGGAATATGATAATAGGCGTCTTTTAAGTCCACCGTGGCCATGACGCTATCTGGTGTGATTAGGGGGATCGCTGATCTTACTGATTCCATTTTAAATCTTCGGTATGTTATAGATTTATTCAGGTATTTCAGGTTGATTATAACTCTGTAGGTCCCGTTAGGCTTCTTAATAAGAAACAAGGGGGAGTAGCAGCCTTTGAACCGTTCTTCTACGGGAACCGGGATAATGGCCCCCAGGGATAGCAGGTCCCGTACCCCCGACTGGAGGGCCCGGGCTGACGCGGGTGACTGGCAGGGGGTAACCACAAACCTCCGGGGAGGGGGGGCGGAAAGCTCAATTCTATAGCCCTCTGAGACCAGGCGAAGGGCCCAGGGATTGGAGGTTATTTCGCTCCATCTATTGGCGAACCCCCTAAGTCTGCCCCCCACCTGCCGGATCCCGATGGGCGGATTCTCACCCTTTCCGCCTTTGGGGTAAGACCAGCGTCCGGTTTTCCCCTTCCCCCTGTATGTTCTCGGGGGGACAAAGGGAGGAGGGTAGGAGGAGGAAGGCCGCTTGACGGGTCTCTCTGCTGGTAGCCCCTGACTTTTGTCTGAGGCCTTCTCCAGGAGTGTATCCAGGGAAGGTCCGAAGATGCGATGTCCCTGGAAGGGCAAAGAGCAAAGCCTGTTTTTTGAGGCATTGTCCCCTGTCCAGGCTTTTACCCAGACGGCCCTCCGGGCTGTGTTCGAAAGTGCCGCCGACCGGGCCCCGAACCTTACTGACTCCATCGAGGCGTCCGCCAGGAAGCCGGTGGCCTGTTGGAGGAGGGGAAGGCAGTTGGAGATATCTTCCCTCGAACCCCTTTGCGAGACCAGGGCCTGGAGTTGGTCTAGCCAGACCGTCATGGATCTTGCTACCGACGTGGCCGTAATGTTGGTCTTCATGGTGAGGGCCGCCGACTCCCAGGCCTTCTTCATTGCCGAATCCACTCGTGAATCCAGTGGGTCCCGCAACTGGGAGATGTCCTCAAAAGGGGAGGGCAGCCTTCTTCGAGACCCTGGTGACCGCCAAATCCACCTTCGGGACGGTGTCCAAGAACTCAATGTCTTCCGGGGTGAAGACCATACGCTCTCTAAACTCCTTAGACAGGAAAAACTTGTGTTCTGCCTGCTTCCACTCGGTCAAGATAAGCTGTTTTAGGATATCATTGACCGGGAATGATGGTTTGGGCTGAGGTATGAGTCCCCGGAACAGGGTATCCTGGAGGGATGGCTGCTGCGGCGTCTGTTCCTCCACCTGCATGGTGTGACGGACCGCTGTTAGTAGCTGCCCCAGATCCGCCGATGCGAAGAAGTACTTCCTCGTTTCTTCCATGGGCGGTATGGATTCTGAGGGGGAATCTTCTAAGAACCCTTCCTCCGAGTCTGATTCTTCTATCCGTGACCGCCTTACCCTTTTCGTGGGGGGCGGAACGGAAAGAGACGAGAGAGAGGCCTCGATCTCCTCGCGGATCATAGCTCGGATGTCCGATATGCCCGAGGGGCCTTCCTCACGGACCACCTTCTCTGTGCAGGCTGCGCACAAGGGTTTGGTGTGTCCCTCGTCCAGTCGCCGCAGGCAGACTGGGCACTTGCGCACGCGCTTCTTGGCCTCTCTGCCCTTTTGTGCTTCTCTGTCCTAAGAGACGGAGACAGCAGAAAAAAAAGGGGGGGTTTTCCAGCACCTGACCCTTCCTTACCCCTGGTGTGAGCCCCCGGAGGTTTACTCACCAGCGGGCTGCTCTCCGTGTCCTCTCTGGCCGACATCTTTACTTAGGTGCAGACCGAAGACATGTGGGGAATCCTGCTTTCTCCTTTTCTCTTTTTTTTTTTTTTTTTTTTTTGATTTTCAAATTTGGCGCCTTTTCCCTCGAGGCCCCGCCCCCCCGTGACGCAGCCGTGCTGACGTCATGCCGCCGCGCCGGACCCGGGGGATACACTCTGCGTCGGGCTCTGAGGAGGGCGCATAGATGTCCGGGGATGTCGGATCGAGCGCAGCCGTCGCCCGCGCCGCGCGCTCTCCCCCCCCCCCCCCCCCCTCCCCCCCCCCCCCCCCTCCCCGGCATACCTGCTCAGCCGCTCCGCCGACAGAGGATCTCTGGAAGCCAGGGTCCCGGGCCCGACATCCAGAGCGGGTGCCTGATGTCCGGAGGCGGCTTCCAAGCCCTGCAGGTACGGGCTGTATTTTCCCAGTGCGACAACCCCACTGGGCAGTGCGCTAGGGAAGGGTTCCCCGCAGGGAACGAGGTGCTGGTCTTTGGGATCCTGCGGGTGAGGGTCCCCACGTAGGGTCTCACCCGCGCAAGCTCTGCCAGCCCGACCAGAGAGTCGTCCCCCCACGGGCGGACAGGCTGCATAGGAATTTTTCTTCTTTTTTCCTGCCTCCAGCATACACCTGGAGGCTTCCGCTTGGACTGTCCTGTAGGGACAGGAAGACACTGGTGAGCTGGTGGCGGGAGGTGCCTTTTGTATGTTTTTCCGCTTCCTGTCCCAACAGGGGTCCAGTGGACATCCTCCATGTGTATGCTGTCAGGATGACGAGGGGAAATGACCTGTTTACTTTATTCCGCGGGTCGGTACAATTACAGAGACACCAAATGGTTTTATACTTTAGATGTGAATATAGTTTTTACATGGTCTACTTAAAAAAATGCAATTGTTTTTTGAGGCCGATAACGTTTTTATCCTTGCATTGATGAGGCTTATTTTTTTTTATTTTTTTTTTTAAGAGGGAGAGTGATCAAAAAAAGTAAATCTGACATTTTTTATCCAAAAAGAGAGATGCACAGCAGCACTCACAAAGTTCCTCCTTAGGGCTTATTCAGACGACCGTATATCGGCCGTGTATTCACGCCGGCCGATATATGGCGTCCCTCTCTGCAGGGGAGGAGGCTGGAAGACCCAGGAGCAGTGCACTGAGCTCCCGCCCCCTCTCCGCCCCTTGGCACTATTTGGAATGGGAAGTGCGGAGCTAACTTCCAGAACTTAGCTCTGCCCCGCCCCACCTCCTCTCATTGCAAATAGTGCCGAGGGGCAGAGAGGGGGTGGAAGCTCAAAGCACTGCTCCCGGCTTTTCCAGCCACCCCCCCCTGCAGAGAGGGACGCCGTATATCGGCCGGATACGTTGGTCTGAATGAGCCCTTAGAGTGACGTGGAAAAAATGCCACAAAAACAGCCCAGAGCTAAGAGGCTTTCTGCAGGATTGTAGTTTATGACATTCATCATGCAGGATAAAAAAAATATTTTCATAGTTCTTACTTTCATGGATGTGGCAATACCAATTAATTTTATGTTATTGGTTTTGGAATTTTTGTAAAAATGGCAAGTTTTTTGAACATTTTATTAAACTAATTTTTACTTTAGTATAATAGCTGCCTATTATGTCCTGCTTGGCTAACGACTTAGATTCTATGGCCAAACTCCAATCGCAGCTGAAACACAGCCAGCACCCAACATAAAATTCCTTCATAAACAAGCGAAATATAGCAAAACTATGAATCTGCTTATGAAAAGTATCTGTATATTGTACCCATCTTTCCTCTGCTGTGACGATATCTGTTAAAATGTGCTACATTGCAAAGTCACCAAACTCTTATCACCAAAATTCCATTGGGTAAATTAAGAGGGTTGCGCAGGATTAGAGAAACGTGGTTGGTTCCTTTCTTCCAGAAACAACCATCACAGCTCATTAGTTGCTGGATAATATACTTTCTGGATTTTTCATTCTTTCAAGTTTCACTTCCATAATTGAGAATATTCTCCATTGCTTGTATCGTGCCAACATATTCCATTACAGTTATTCTAATTACATTACCAAAATGTTATAGGAGTATGAAATAGCAGGTTTTTTTTAATTTACCATGGCAACACCCGGGAGCTGTGGTATTATAAGGCAACTTTTTTTCCTATGGGACTACCACAAACATTCTGACTTGGAAGTGAATTGTCCATGGCAATTAGAAATAAGTCAACTGATAACCCATGTAGCATCCTTGCCGAAGAGCTTAAAGGCGATGTGCCAAGATGCACAACTCTTGAGAATGCAAGACCAGGGGTCCTGATCACACCGAGTATTGCTCTCAGCACTTCTGGCAAACTACTGATTCCACCGGGAAAAGTGGTGGCCAGCCTGACATTATCCCTGCAAGAGCTAGTGCAGGAAAATAATAGTATCACAGGACAACCCTTTAATGGGAGTTACAGAAACATCATACATCACTGTATTATACGGTTTTTATCACTCCTACACAACAAACTCAGCTGGTTCCACAATCCTGGCCGCATTATCATTCAGTCGCAGCTTCTGCCATAAGTGTGTAACATAAGCATGTCACTTGAACTCTCGTTGCCAAGTGTCCCCATGAATTACAGCTGATCACTGCGGGATCTGCAAAAGGACACCCTGTGTCTTGAAAGAAATGAAAATGGATTGTCCAAAGCAGACAAATTAGAGGAAATCTTGATCTATGTACATAAATATCAGCAGCTGCTCCTCAGCTATTGTGAATAGAGCATATGCACAGCATGTGTGTGGAAAACCATATAGCCTTATGGTGTCCCTTACAGGTTAGTAATATTTAAGCAGTGAAAATGCTGGCTTTGTTGATGGCTCATAAAGAGCCAGTACTAATAGTTTATACATAGGAAAAGCAAATGTGGGAAATGTCTAACTGCCTAAAGAGTCGAGCCATACACGGCACGTGTCCGCTGTCTTTGACTGCTGACACGTGGCCTCAGCTGCTAAGATAACGCCAATTCTGTCCATTAACCATTTAGATTCCGTGGTCACAGTAAACTATGGCATTTAAATTGCCTGACAAAGGAAGGAGGCTCCCCCAATCGAAGATTGCAAGGTGCCATTCGGTTGCTCAGCAGCCTGGGGCCTTGTGGAGGCCCCCAGGTCTGTCAGGGATCTGTCTGTATTAAGCCTTGCCTATGGTAAGGATTAATACAATGCCGGTAAAAAGTACACTATATTATAATACCGAAGTGTTGCAGTATATTCTACGAGCAATCATAAGTTTAAAAGCAAAAATAAAGTGTTTTTTTTTTAACTGTCATTTTACAGTCCTTTTTATACAACTGTACTTAAAATTGTAGTATTATAAAAAATATTACAAGTTTAAAAACCCCTCTTTATCATTAAAAAAATAACATATATATATATATATATATATTAGTATCAACACATCTATAAGAATTCCATCTATTAACCCCTTGGTGTTGCAGCCAGTTTTGGCCTTATGAACACAGCCTAGTTTTTCAGTTCTGACATACATCACTTTAGGCGATATTAATTATGGAATACTTTCACTTAGCCAAGTGATTCCGAGACTGTTTTTTCATCACAAATTGTACTTTATATCAGTGGTACATTTCGGTCAATATTTTGTATCAATTTATAAAAAAGATCCAAAATTTTGAGAAAATTAGGAAAAATTTGCATTTTTCAAAAACAAACATTTCTGCCCATGACTGACCTATCTTATGAGGACCTAATAAATATTGCTCCCATGTACTCACCAGTGCAAAATATCTAAAGACTATTTGAGATAAAGGGGTTAAAAGACAATAGGAACAAGCAGTCTTACAAAAATTGCATTTATTAAGGAAAAACTGAAAAATTGCTGTAGTTCACAGATCAGCCAATAATTAAATAGTAATAAGAAAAGTCAATCAGCAGCGATGTGAAATATTTCAGTATTTAAACAAACACAAGTGGGGTACAAGAAAATATTTAAGAAGTCTTATTCTTGTAGAATGTCATCATCTTCCATTTCAGTTTGCTCCTGTGTCTCGGCTTCTGGATCCCCAGGAAGAATACAAGTGATTGTCTGAATGAGCTGCTCAATCTGCTCTTCTGTCAGCCTTTCTTCACTTTCCTCCACCATCTATTCAAAAACAAGAATAAGCAGAAGTTAATGCCATTGGTTATTAGAGCCCAGGTGTGTAGTATAGCTGGGTGACAATCTCGATGGAACCTGCAATGGCTATCACTTTGGTTTTAGATCTGTTGCTGGGTGTCAACCAAAGAAAATAACATAAAGGTAACTTAAGGACCTCCTATACCAACTGCTATATTTACTGGCATTTTCTTGCCTTTATGTAAGAATTCTTTTGACGTGTAACATTCACAAGATTAGCGTTCGGCTCTTGTATCAACAACTGCTGTTTTTCTTCTTACATAAAAACAAGACCAACAAACTCTGAATTTAACCCATTAAAGACCAGGCGCGGTAAATATACGGCGCCTGGTCCTGGGCCTAAAACCCCGCCAATAGTAAAATTACGGCGGGGCTTTAAGCCTTCTGCTCTGCAATCAATAAGAGGCAGGACAGGTTATCTGCTGTTAATGACAGCTGATAACCCAGAGGAGAAGGCAGGAGGGTTTTTTTTTTAAACCTTTCTGCCTTTTCCTTCTCAGAGTACACAGCGCTCAATGAGCACTGTATACTAGAAAGTGAAAGAAAGTGTAACTTTCACTGTCAGACCGCCAGGGTTCCCTGCTACAGCATAGCTGGAGGGTCATACTAGACTGCCAGTGACTAATGTGACTACAGGGGTTGCTACAGTGGGAAAATGTCAAATAAAAAAAAAAAAAAAAAAAAGTGAGTGTCCCCCAGCTGTCCTATATACCGTCATGGGGGACATAGATAGTAAAAAACATAATCACATACATCAGTAAGACAAAATTCCAGAATAAAACATCAATATATACACAAGAAGGCGAATAACACAAAAGCGACATTAACCAAAACAGCCGCCGTATGCGCCCTGTACAACAAAACCATACCTATTATATATCCAAACGTCCGAAACAAATAGAGGAATCTGTTTTGGTACTTTATTTTAGCATAAATATTTAAAAAAAAAAAAAAAAAAAAAGGAAAAAAAAAACAACTTTTTTTTAGCATTTTACCCCCAATAAAACTAAAAACATGACCTATAGGTCACAGGAAAAACAACAAAAAAAATAAAAAAAAAAAAAAAAAAAAAAAAAGAACACAGCAAAAATAATTTTGTTAGCTAAAGGAAACAAAATACGGCAGTAAAACTGCCACATGGGTAAAATCCCTAAAAAGTGTCTGGTCCTTAAAGGGGTTGTCCCGTGGCAGCAAGTGGGTCTATACACTTCTGTATGGCAATATTAATGCACTTTGTAATGTACATTGTGCATTAATTATGAGCCATACAGAAGTTATCAAAAGTTTTATACTTACCTGCTCCGTTGCTGGCGTCCTCGTCTCCATGGTGCCGACTAATTTTCGGCCTCCGATGGCCAAATTAGCCGCGCTTGCGCAGTCCGGGTCTTCTGCTTTCTTCAATGGTGCCTCTCGTGCAGGATGCCGGCTCCGTGTAGCTCCGCCCCGTCACGTGCCGATTCCAGCCAATCAGGAGGCTGGAATCGGCAATGGACCGCACAGAAGAGCTGCGGTCCACGGAGGAAGACGATCCCGGCGGCCATCTTCACCAGTAAGTATAGAAGTCACCGGAGCGCGGGGATTCAGGTAAGCGCTGTGCTGTTTTTTTTTTAAGTCCCTGCATCGGGGTTGTCTCGCGCCGAACGGGGGGGGGTTGAAAAAAAAAAAAAAAAACTGTTTCGGCGCGGGACAACCCCTTTAAGGTACAAAACAGCCTGGTCCTTAAGGGGTTTAAAACCATTCTCCTAGTTGTACACAAACTTTTTTCCTGTGTAAGGGCAAGGTCCTACAACACTGTAACTGCATGGTGCAGGCAGTGACTATAGGATCTTGCCGCCTCGGGACGGCAAGGTTCCAGTCACCTGCGACTACCATATCATGCGAGCATACCCTAGTCGTAACAATAGTTGTATTACAATAAATCAATACATACCAGTTGAATTTCCACGGCTGTCATAGGTCGGTGGTTAAGAAGCTGCAGTTTTTCTGCTCTGTGGAAATGGAAGAACTTTAGTTCTAGTCAACGTATTCATTATGAAGACCAAATAAAACGAATACAGTACCATCCATAGAGTTCTACACTTACTACATCATATCTAATCACTAGTCACTAATTGTCATCTGCTCCGGTCATGTTCATCTACTTTATAATACAGATATAGAAGATAGAAGTTTGACTTCGTTGCAGCTGGATAACATGTGTACTGTGGTAGCTGTCAATGTAGTACATTCATCTCTACTGCTATATTAAACCACAACTATGAGGAGCTAGCCCAACTCATTTCCTTCTCTTCCATCCACATTGTACGGATCTAGCACAACAGATAAGACACTAGGAATTTTACATTAAAATTAGAAGAAATGTAGTCAGGGGAACATTTTAGATCTCATTTTTATATTTGACTGCATGAAGTCATCTTCTGTATTACAGGATTTAAATGGGCACCGCTGTGCAACATAGTTTACTCAGCTGGGCACCTGCCATGCACAAGATTTGTTAGCGATTACCTTGATGAGACAGTTTCTTTTGTGCACAATGAAGCAAACTAGAAAGGGTCAAAGATTCAGCGTTTAATTAGGCAATCTTTCATTTAGAAAGACAGAACGAGAACATAAATGTGTTTCTTATTGTCATTTGTTCATGTTTATATGTCATGCCAAACAGTTCTTAAAGAGTGAGCAGATTTCCCTGGTATGGTCTCCAAATCAGAGCACACTACATGACAAGCCAAAAGTCTTTAGCACGCAAGTATGAAACAGAAAGCTAAACATCTGGACCGCTGGCTCATTCACAGACTGTCCATGTTAGATCAACCATACATTATCCAGCCATATCCCCCTAGTGCTTGACAATGCTCAAGCGGAAGCTCTGGGGAAAACCCATATTTTCCCATTGTGTTACTCATACATCATTCAAAATCTTATGTCCATTTATGCAGGCAGTAAGCCTACTAGAAGTGCAGGCATGAATTTATGATGTACCACAGCACCAGCTGGCCAGTAGACTATTAGGTACATGGAATTTTCTTTGTTTACTGAGCAGTGTGGGAAGAAAGATTATTTTATTACAAGTGGGAAGCGGGAGGAAAAAGAAAAGAAAAGAAAAACAACCCCCCCCCCCCACACACACACACAAAAAACCCACACACACACACACAAAAAACACAACACCACACAACACATACAAGAACACAAGTATAGAGGCGATAACTTTAAAGGGGTTCTGTCATTAAAAACAAAAAATTTTATACTTACCTATTGCTCCCCAGGCAGCCTGCTTACCTCTTCTTCTTATCCCAATTCTTCTCCTGGAGCCGCTTGTCAATTCGGTCACGTGACCTCCAGCACCCGATTTTCCTCCGTCCGGTCAAAAAGCGTACACTGCCTACCTTCCACTTCCTTCAGGTCAATGTACGCATACGTCACTAGTGACGTGTGCGTACATTGTCTTGTGAGGAAGCGCGGAATGAAGGTAGCCGCGCGAGACAACGGCACGACTGCGCATGCGTGAGGCTGCGGCGTGCTCGCTCGCCTGGAAGCACTTTACACGTGCACAGGCACACTCTCTGCCAATAGAAATGTATCCCTGACACTGTTGTCAGGCAGAATACATTTCTATTAGCCAATGAAAATGCAAGCTTCTGCATATAAGTATATATATATATATATATATATATAAGTATATATATATATATATATATATATATATATATAAGTATATATATATATATATATATATATATAAGTATATATATATATATATATAAGTATATATATATAAGTATATATATATATAAGTATATATATATATATATATATATATATATATATATATATATATATATATATATATATATATATATGGGTGACTGCTGTGAGTGACTACAGTGAGTGGCTACTGTGAGATTGCAAGGAAGATCTGGAAGCCCTTGGGAAACTCTGGGTGTTCAGAGACAGAGGCAGGGAGAAACACTAGCAGATTTTGGTAGACTGCAGGCAGGACTATTCACTGCACTGGATGGGCGGAAGTAGCTTTGTGAGGGCGGAAGTGGTCAGCACAGCAAGGGGTGCTGGGAGATGACCTCCTAGCAGGAGGGGCTGAAGATGTAAACAGAGCATGGAGGTGAAAAATGGAGCCTAGGTAAGTACAACTACTGAAAAAAACGTTTTATATGTGTTATTTACCACAGGTTGTGCCAGCGGGGCAGATTTACTGGAGAAAAAAAAATACAGATTGTAATGACAGAACCCCTTTAAGACCTAGACAGAAAGTTTATAGTTGCAAGTAGAGATGAGCGAGCGTACTCGGATAGGCACTACTCGTCCGAGTAATGTGCTTTATCCGAGTACCGCTGTACTCGTGCTGAAAGATTCGGGACGCGCTGCGGAGCAGGGAGCTGCAGGGGAGAGCGGGGAGGAACGGAGGGGAGATCTTTCTCTCCTTCTCTCCCGCCCGCTCTGCCCCGCTCCCCGCTCCGACTCACCTGTCAGCAGCGGAGCGCCCCGAATCTTTCAGCACGAGTACAGCGGTACTCGGATAAGGCACATTACTCGGACGAGTAGTGCTTATCCGAGTACGTTCGCTCATCTCTAGTTGCAAGCTTTCAGAGCTCAGATGCCCCTTTATCTGTCAAGTTACTAAATGAAGAACTGAAAGAAATGCACAAACTTGAAAGGATGTTATATAAAAACACCAGTCACTCCAGATCTCTGTACTCCTAAGCAGGGTTGTCAACCTGAATCTTTCCCCTTTTTGGCCAACTTCACAATAGCCAAAAATGTTTGGAAAACCACTCTGAATGATAAAGATTATAAGTAATATGTTTATGGGTCAGCAACTGATATGAACTCATTACCAGCATTTTACTGTGAGCTGTAAAATAATTACAAATCATAATAACCTGCTCAAGTACCACCAGCCTTGTCCAGGAATTTTTGAACGGTTGGCAATCCTGCTCCCAAGTCATCATCTTTTACCCTGCCACCTATTGACAAACCTAAGTTTTATTGCTCTGGCTTATTTTAAATCATGTACCGCCCCATGCACAATATCATGATGTAACGTAAATTAAAGGTTGTGCATTACTCTCAATTCTTTATATGTAAACTTGCTTGATAAAAGAGGCCTCTGTGTTCTGAAAGCTCATAAACAAACTTTCTGCTTAACCATACAAAAGGTATCACTTATATTTGTCTATTTTTAGTAACATCACATAGCTTTATCTAACAGTTTACCACAGTACGATATACAGCAAAAAGCAATTGTATCAAGAAGTTATTCCACCAGAGCCACTGAAAACTTTAGAGAGGTCCCAGAAGATTGGAGAAGGCCAATGTTGTCCCCATCTTCAAAAAAGGGAAGAAGGTGGACTCAGGTAACTACAGGCCTGTGAGCTTGACCTCTATACCAGGAAGATCTTTGAACAAATTATTAAACAGCACGTATGCAAGTACTTGGATGAGAATGGAGTAATTAACCAGAGCCAGCTTGGGTTTCTAACAAACAAGTCATGCCAGACAAATCTAAATTTCCTTCTATGACAATCACCAACTGGGTTGATCAGGGAAATGCTGTAGATATAGTATATCTTGACTTTAATAAAGCATTTGACAAAGTGGTAATTTTTTCAATAACAATGGTATGAGCTAAATATGGGATTGACAAGGCAACTGTTAGGTGGATTCACAACTGGCTGAGTGATCCTACTCAAAGAGTGGTCATAAATGGCTGCACGTCTAATTGAAAGAATGCGTCAAGTGGGGTACCACAAGGCTCTGTCCTAGGCCCAGTGTTGTTAAACATTTTTATAAATGATCTGGAGGAGGAAACTGATCAGATTTGCAGAGGACACAAAAGGTAGAAGGGATAGCGAACACTAGAGAAGAGAGATTTCAAAAAGATCTAGACAAGCTTGCACAGTGGGCAGTGACTAACAAAATGGTATTTAACAAGGAGAAATGTAAGGTCCTACATCTGGGCAAGAAAAGTGAATAAGGGCACATACAGAATGGGAGGAATTGGGCTAAGCAGCACCACATGTGAAAAAGACTTGGGTATTCTAATAGATCACAGACTGAGGCTGCCTTCACACAAGCGTATTTACACAGCCATTTACCTGCGTAAATGCACTCTTCATCAGAAAGAATGCACTGGATTCAATGCATCTATTGAACTTGCCTGGCATATTTACATGGGTAAATAGCTGTGTATATACACACTTGTGTGAATAAAGCCTGAACATGAGTCAACAGTGTGATGCAGCAGCAAAAAAGCCAAACAATTCTGGGATGTAATAAGAGAAGCATAGAGTCTAGATCATGTGAGGTAATCCCCTTTATTCTTCCTTGGTCAGACCTCATCTGGAATACTGTGTCCAATTCTGGGCACCCCAAATAAAAAAAAAAAAAGATAGACAAACTGGAGCAAGTTCAGAGCAGAGTTACCAAGATGGTGAGCGGTCTGCAAACCATGTCTAAAGAGGAACAGTTAAAGGATCTGGGAATGTTTAGCTTGCAGTAAAGAAGGCTGAGAGGAGACTTAATAGCTGTCTACAAATATCTGAAGGGCTGTCACACTGCAGAGGGATCAGCCCTATTCTCATTTGTACAAGGAAAGGCTAGAAGCAATGGGATGAAACTGAATGGGAGGAGACACAGATTAGATATTAGAAAAAACTTTGACAGTTAGGGTGATCAATGAGTGGAACAGGTTACCATGATAGGTGGTGAGTTCTCCTTCAATAGAAGTCTTTTAAAAAGACTGGACAGACATCTGTCTAGGATGATTTAGTGATCCTGCATTGAGCGGTGGTGGTGGTGGGGTTTGGGACTTGGAACAGATGATCCTGGAGGTCCCTTCCAACTCTACAATTCTAGGATTCCTTTATGGTCTAGGTTTCACCCAGTGCCACCTGGCTTAATGACCCATGATGCTGACACACAAATGCCCCCTCCCCATCTATTGTTATCCTATGTAAGTTTCTTATCAGCTAGTTTAGTTTTTCCACTGTTATCCATTTTTCTTCTAAACTATTATCATTTCCCAAGAGCATAGTAATTACTGTTTATGCGCTTTATTATTGACACAGATCAGGCACGATTCCTCTTCAGACATATTTGCCAATTCATGCTTATTCCACGTGACTATTACCATCCTAGATCCTTGCATTCTCTTTTTATGCATTGTGCACATGCTCACATAAGGTTTGTGTAGCAAAGCAATAGCCCATTTGATCCAAGTTGAGTTTATTGTTACAAAAGAAGGAAAAAAAAAAAAAAGTTGGGTTAAGCCTTCAGTTAGCCAGTAAGCACTTACTTGGTCAGCTTATGATCCTTCAGGGCAGTTAGGAACTCTTTTACCATTTCAGGATTTTGTCGTTGACAGGGACTATTAGACAAGTATTTCAGCGTCTGGGAAAAGATCAAGAAGGTTATACAAATTTATTTTCAACATAAAATCAGACATTCCAAGCAAAATTCTCTCTGCTTTATTACATACCCATAGATTTAGTAGTTCATCGTTCCCATGGGCGATGTTCAAGCAGTCAGAGGACATTTTATCAATTACCTTCATCCTTCCAGCACCAATATTAAAATCATAAATAGCACAGAGAGACAGATTTCAGGAAGTATGTCGCAAAAAATTTAAAGATTTGTATTAAAGGGGTTTTCTAGGACTCCGATATAATCTATCCTTAATATCAGATTGGGGATGGCCCGTGGAGCTCAGAATTAGTATTGCTTGTTGTGAATGGACAGGCGATAAAAATTAGATCAGGTCATCCCAAGCTGATTTTTAGCAAAAAAATAGTGAAAAATAAAAAATTGAATATCCAATAAATGTGGTGGGTGTGTGCCTCAGTGGTTAGCACTATTACCTTTCAGTAATGGGGTCCTACGTTTAAATACCATCAAGGCCAACAACTGCATAGACTTCATCCAGATGTTGCCCTTAGTCAGATTCGAACTTAGTTGTTAACACTACCACCTTGCAGTGCTGGCATTCTGAGTCACCACGTTTGGCCTTCCTACCTTCTTCTCTGGATGAGAAATAGTAGAAACACAAAGAGAATATGAAGTCCATGCAGATAATATTTTTAAAGGTAACCGTTCTAAAAACTGTGCTGCCAGGCTTGTTCGTTCTTCTTCCTCCTCCTCCAGAAAAGAAGGAAGAAATGAGGAGAATGAGAAGGAAAGGAAGAGAAGCAGGAGATGGAGAATACGAAGAAAATTGTCACCTTTTCTTCCTCCTACTCCTCTGGAGAAGGAAGCAGCTTGGTGGCTAAGTGGCTAGCACTGTTGCGTTGCAGTGCTGAGGTTGTAAGTTCACATCTGACTATGAAAACATCTGCATGGAGTTTGCATGTTCTCTTTGTGCTTATTCTGTGTCTTTTCTTCCTCCGGAGAAGGGAAAAGGAAGAAGTGTGCATTGTATGTCAAGCACAGCACTGTATATTGTACAGTGGCAATACCAGGTACTGCAGCTCATTCCAATTCTCTTGAATGTAACTTAGTTGCACAAAGGCCATGTGACAGATGGCCAAGACATCTAACGAAGAGGTGGCAGCGCTCTTATATGCTCGTATACTATTTATGTATGCAAAGTTTGTTTAACCCGGAGTGCCCATTTAAATATTAGTTAGAGGGAACTGATCATTAGTTTTGACTATCCTAAATCACTACACAGGAGCTAGAGATATTTCAGAACAGATCAATGCAGAGCAGCAATGAAGTATATTTTATATCAAGAACTTTTAACAATTCATGTGTCATGAAAACAGCTCTCCAAGAGTCCTCTGGGTATTCTTTCAACAGGCAAATATCCTGTGATCTCAGCCGTGGCCATACCATCTAGGCCAGATATCTGTTTGCAGGGAACTGTGGATGATACAGGGCGGCATCAGATATGAAGTCTATGCAGGTGGGGTTGCCATTAGGATCACAGGACACTAGCCTGCTGAAGAAATGCCCAGCAAACACTTAGAGCAATTTACAACTGGCGGTAGAGTTGCTAAAACTTGGTTTTCTAAGGTATGCTTTATTACTGGTGGTATACTTGGATATGTTCTGAAATGTGTCTGGCCCACATATAGTAGTTATAGCAGTATAGGGTTTCCAAAAATGAAATATACTCTCTGTAATAGCTGCACATCCCTAACTGGAGTGGTTGTATAAATCTCAGTATCCCACAGTCACCAGTGGGTGACCCGATGCATATATAGATTTATAAGATTCCAATCAAAGTCATTAGCAGCCATAAATGCCCGAATAAAACCTATCCCTTCTACTGGGATGAAAATAATATACAGTAGAATTCTCTGTACAGTGCATTTTGATGATCAGAGTCTCATCTACCATTGGAAGAAGCTATTGTTGCTATTGGCAGTACTACTTTTCCCAGTGGCGAACGGTTTATAGAGACACAAAATGTATGGGTCACTGCTGTGTGTGAATGTAGCCTAAATGTTCATTGGCGAGATCCAAGAGAGGGCCAAGTCTGATGCCAAGTCAGAGGAGAGGTCTAGGAGGAGCATAGAGTAATGTAATGAAGATATTTGCAACCTACATACACAGATCAATAGATATCATCCAATAAAATCAGATCCCTGTAAACTTTGTTGCAACAAACCAAAGCCTGTTCCCTATAGAGTACAATTGTAGCCAGTTCCTCTTGGCAATAGCAGTGAATGCTTGTTTCACAATGTAAAAATGTAGATAATCTGCTCTGTATTTCAAAATAACTGCATGGTTGCTCTTGTTTGGATATCAAGCCTTGATGACGGCATCCAAAATTGTTCCTAAAAGCAGTGTGGTCATCCAAACAGTCCCGAGGCGCTGGTGCTCCTTGTTTTAATTAAGCTTTGAAGGACTCCAAGTCAGAAGTTTATTTCAGTGTTGTAATGTGTCCCTACAAAAGTTACAGCGCAATATACTCCATATCTTCTAATCATTCATTTTTGGCGGCTGTTAACGTAAATATGAAATACTAGCTGATATACCCGGCTTCGCCTGAGGTAATTTGATACAGGTGTTTACGTGTTGTTCTCCCGGAAAATTTTATGACGTTGAGATTACTTTAGAGATACCGAGGAATAAAATATGTACACATGTGGAGCGTTAGATCCTCCTCAGGCTGCTTGTACCAATGTCCCTCTGCAGAATGTGCCACCCCTCCCACTGTCTTCACTTAGGACCTAAAGAATTCTCGCATCAAATTTCACGCTTGAACGACACTGGGAAGTTACATTACATAGCTGTGCCAATACTTTTGTACTTAGCATGGAATAATCAAGTGGTGACCCCTTTGCTTTTCCTATTTAGGACCTGAAGAATGGTCATGCCAAATTTCATGTTTGCACGACACCAGGAAGTTAGAGAATTAGTGGCGAGTCAGTCAGTGAGGGCTTACACACACACACACACACACACACACACACACACACACACACACACACACACAAAATTTTGTCTGGTACTACTTGTTGAACATGCAGCACAAAAACAGCAGAAGAATGTGTTGCTACAGTGATATACAAATAGACAATCCACTTAAAATGGATGGTATGGTTTAGGGTACCAGTAACACCGGGCAGGACAAAGTCTTTGTTTGTACGTCAACTATACGAACGTCTCTGGAGACTGTTTTGCTTCCTTTGCTTCTCTGTATTCAGTGGTAGGGAACTTCCTATAAGTGAGCACATGGAGGAGAAGTGTTCGCTACCCACAGTGACCGGAAAATGAGGTAGGGGAGGAATACTCTGACTACTGAGGAAGTGAATAGGCATGCTGTGACTAGTAGGGAACATGGAGCACCTGATGTCTACTTAGAAAGTGGAGTGGGGTTTTGGGGAAAGTGGAGACAAACTAACTGCTTAAAGGGGGAGACACTGCTTGTGGGGAATACCACCTGTATAAGGCCAGGCTCACATAGAAGTTGCACTTTGAAACACATTATCTGGACAGACCTTACAGTGTGTTATTGTGGCTCCCAAGCTCTGACCAAGTGCAGCTGAAGTTTAAACAAACCACACTTCTTGTGGAGAAAGAGCCGAAAGGAATAAACGGAGGTTGCAGACAGCAGGCTGGATTGGGGTGTTGCTCCCCAGACTCTGTCCTGCATGGTCTGCCCACAAAACTCTGCTTGCTTTATACCATTTATTATTTGGACTCCTAGCAATTTGAGTTCAATCCGCACCCATACGCAATGTAATCCATCCTCATATGTGCGGAATCCGTGGTAAAATAGAGCATGCTGCAATTTTTCTTTTGCTCATGAAATCTGCGATTCCTACCTGCAAGTGTAAGTAGACCGGTGAAGGTCGATGCATTTCAATACCCGTGTATTAATGCGTTTCACACATGCGGATGGCGATTGCATAATCCGCAATTCAAATCCGTTCGTGTGAGACCGGCCTAATGATATCCATTCTATATCTAGACTTACATATTTGATGAGCAAAAGCAGAGCTACGACACGACTAAAATAAACGAACGCTCCACATATTCCAGTAACAATGGAAAAACATTAAATGAGCATAGTCATAGGGCGCCCTCTACTGAGAAATGTGGGGCATGAGATTACATTTGCAACAATGGCTTATTAGCATATCCTAATTGTTCCCTCACTATTCTTTAGTAAAACGGATACAAACTCAAGAAGAGAGAAAGAAGTAAATATAGTATATCATATGTGTAAGGAAGCCATAAATGTATTTCCCTCTCGTGGTGCAGACATTCCTGAATTATCTGACTAGGGAACCCCACATAGCTTGTTTCTACACGGCGACATGTGACAATCGTAGGATCCCAGCAGCAGCAGCTCACCTCATACATGATAGTATTCAGATTCTGCTGTCCAACACTGTTCTTGTTTTTCCTTCCATCCCTTTGCTGCGCTTTTAGGTCAGTAAGTAGCTGAAAGACCTTTAATACAGAAGAACAGGTAGACTAAATGACATGCTACAGTACGGCGGTCCCTCAAGAGTATTAATTGGCCCATTATAGCTTACAAATATTATATGCTGAAATAAACTGCCAAGGGGTTTTAACCAATTAAGTACCAGGCACTGTAAATTTATGGCGTCTGGTCCTGGGCTTAAAGCCTAGCCATATCTAAAACTACAGCGGGGCTTTAAACCTCCTGGCCCAGCAATCAATCAGAGGCAGGACAGGTTGTCAGCTGTTAGTGACAGCTGATAACCCGGAGGAGAAGGCAAGAGGGGTTTTTAACCCTTTCTGCCTTTTCCTTCCCTGAGTACACGGCACTCAAAGGGGGTGTCGTGACTGCCGGGATTCCCTGCTATAGTGGAGCTGCAGGATCATACTAGACCCTGGCCAGCTCTGCCAGTGACTATTGTCACCACAGGGCTTGTTTTCCCCTGTAACTGGGACTCCTATGGACGCCCCAGCTACAGTGGGAAAGTGTCAAATAAAAAAACCCATGTGAATGTCCCCCAGAGGTCTTATATGACGTCATGCGGGACATAGATAGGAAAAAACATAATTACATACATATGTAAAACAGTATATATAAGAAAATAACCCAAAACCCTGATTGGCTGGAATCGGCACACGTGACGGGGTGGAGCTACACGATGACACGTAGAAGGGGGCGGAGCCAGAACGCCGCTCGTGCCAGACCGAGCCGAAGGCAGAAGACCCTTCTGCGCAAGCGCGTCTAATCGGGCGATTAGACGCTGAAGTTAGATGGAGCCATGGAGACGGGGACGCCAGCGCAGGGAAGGTAAGTGAAAAACTTCTGTATGGCTCATATTTAATGCACGATGTATATTACAAAGTGCATTAATATGGCCATACAGAAGTGCTTAACTGCACTTGCTTTTGCGAGACAACCCCTCTAAGGTGCAAAGCAGTCTGGTCCTTAAGGGAATAAAGCCTCTAAAGTGTCAACCAAAAGTAATAAAATTGAAGAATAAAAATAAATTAAAAGGGGTTGTTCAGTTGTAAACTATTAAAAAGAAATCAGTCACCTGCCTTACAGTGGGCTTACATGGACGTAAGTGAAAACGCTGCGTGAGTCACACAGCATTTTACAGCTGTGGAGCCGCTGTGAACCTGCCTACGGCAGCGAAGTCTTGCTGAGCAAGACATCATGTCTCTCGCATGCCGTCACGTGCAGTACACCTGTTTCTTTTTTGTTTAGGTTTTCCGGAACAGAGTATGGGCGAGCATATATACACACACAGAACAATGGGCTCTATCTTGCGTATATACGCTGCAGAATAGAACATGCTGTTCTAAGGCAATGTAATCGATCGCCTGCGAGTTACCGCATATCACATGGGCATACAGCGCACAGACATGCCGTGGCCCAACTTGGATTTGTAGGCCAAGTTTCCCATCATTTCAGTAGGACCCTGGCCTGCAATACCAGGCTGAGCCACTGGAGTGGGAACAGAGCTGTATGCTTCCTGCAGAAATCAGCTTTTTGCACAAGCACAATGGCTTGCAAACAGCTAATTGTCAGTGGTCCAAGTTGATGACCCCCACCAATCTACTAAATCTAAAGAAAAACAAAACGTAGCATGTTCTATTTTACCACGTATATATGAACAAAGAGAGCCCATTGTTCTCTATGGATGCATATATATGCATGCCCATATGCAATTACATTGGGGAAATAGAGACAAAAAAAAAAAACAAAAAAAAAAACCAGGTACACTGCGAATGACAGCGTGAGATACGTAGTACGCCGGGTCTCCAGTGGCTCCAAATCTGTAAAACGTTGCATGACTCACGGGGGTAAGCGCATTTACAGACACATTTGCGCCATGTATTTGCATATATGTATTTTACTGTACAAATCGTGCAGAAAAAGTACAGTCAAACACGCAATCAGGCTAACATTCATTGTAATAGACAATTAGTGTAATTATTTTAATATGTGCCCTTTCCTTGCACAAACGCGCAGGACAATACAGCACGCTGGGCATTTTCTTTGTGTGAACAAACTGCATGTGCAAAACACGCTTATGTGAACAAACCCATTGAAAGCAGTGGGTTCTATTCACTGTGTATGGCGCAAATACGCCCGGGTGACACAGCCTAATAGAGATTTTCTTCAGGTAGCCTATTGCACAGCCCCACTACTAATCATGAGCCAGCCCAAGGGCACATTGACAGAAAGGAACACACTATACATGACCAGTAATGTGAAACCCTGCTTATATTACACTGGGTAAGTGATAATTAACCCTACGTGTGGTTACTTTACTTTGGGAAATGCACAGGGGAGAATCTATTTTAACTGAAAACACAAAACATGAATTTCTGTTATCATTTTATCAAAAATAAGAACTATTCAGCCCAGAAATAATCAGAGTACGGACCTCAAAGTTGCTCAGCAGAGCTGCATTTGCATCTTGCCTACAAATAAAAAAAGGACATTAATGATACATTAACAAAGGGAAATCATCGCACATTATAATGAAAACTAACTTTTTTTCCCAATAAGCACTTGGAAAGCAGCATAACTTGTTTTAGTACTAGTGTGCCGTCTGGGGCGTAACTATAGGGGATGCAGGGGATGCAGTTGCACCCGGGCCCAGGAGCCTTAGGGGACCCATAAGGCCTCTTTATCATATAGGGAGCCCAGTACTATGAATAAAGCATTATAGTTGGGGGCCCCGTTCCAGGTTTTGCATTGGGGCCCAGGAGCTTCAAGTTACACCTCTGGTAACACGTATAATTAAAAAAAAAAAAAAAAGCAAAGCTTCAAATGGGACAAAGAACTAAAGCTCAATGGTTGTACAAAGTTCATTATCGACTTGTACCATTTTTGAGGAAGAATAGACAAAAAAGAAAGTTAAAAGGTATTGAGGACTGGTGCCATTGTAGCAGCAGAGTACATATCCGCAGCCCCCGGTGATTTATCACATACCCATGTACATGCTGCACCGCTCACACGGATGCTGGCCTAGGGAGAGGCAATGTAGCGGTTCAGTGAGCAAATCTGGCATTTCCTTTTGAGCACACAATACATATTGTGGCAGATTGACTATTCAAATTAGAACAGATCCCTGGACCAGAAAACTGCGTCAGGCCGCTTTCACACGGCCGAGAAAATTGCGTGAGATTTGAGCATTGCGCGAATATGAACCCCTTTCTTTTGAATAGAGTCCTATACACAAGCGATGCTCTGTCTTTTTGTGTTCCTTGGGACGCATCACCCATTGATTTCAGCAAGACCTTTAATGCATCGCACGGCTCACACTTCCGATCCTCTATCGAGCGTGAAACGTACGTGAGAAGATGATCGGAATTTCACAGACGCAAGGGGTTTTTGCTTGAAAAACGCCTCACATCGGCGGATAAAACTACCCACCGTGTATAGGTGGCCTTACATGCTTTGTGCCGCATTCACTATGGGCAGATTTATAAAAAAAAATTGTCTTAATAGCCCATAGCAACCAATCACAGTTCAGCTTTCATTTTACCAGAGCAGAATACACAATGAACACCACTCTGTGATTGGTTGCCATGGACAACATAAGGACCTTTTACACGGGAACTATTAGCGTCCAAATGAGTGAAGGCGATTAATACGTTCAGTGTAAATGCGGCCAAAGATCAAATGATAAATTATAATCATCGCTTTTCATTCATTTTACCTAAGCATAAAAATCACCGTTGGCTGGTTGACAGTTTGGTTTACACGGCGCTCATTCAGTTGTCACTTATACAACGAATGTGAAAGACAAAACGATTTCCCATTTGAACGATTCAACGACGCATCTGCCGGTATAAACAGGCAGTCTGAGCGAACTCTGACATCGTTCCCTTGTACAAGCGAGAGATCGTTTGGCGTAAACAGACCCCAAGACCGATTCAGAAATCTTCTCCATAGGGGGAGCGTTTTTAGACACTTTTTCCAACTTGGCTGAAAATGGGGAGTTTGTAAATTGTGGCAAGAACTGCAGCACATTGCACCAGAATTTTGGCACAGTTATAAACGTAAACTAGCCAGCCTTAGGCCAATGCCCACGGATGGATTACCGCCGCATAATTCACAGTCAGGCACCTGTTACACATTCTGCAGCAATGTCCGTCCATAGACACGCAATGTTAAACGATTCACCCCTGCCTACGAGTGGCAATCAACTGCGATTTTCCGCTCGCGGGGGAGAATTGAAGCATGGTGTATTCTGTGCGGAAATGGAAGCCGGCTGTCCTGTGATACTTTCGCTGTGAGCACTGCGGAATTACCGCAAGAATCTGCATCCCAGCCCAGCACTGGCGTGTCATGCACGGCACTGCACATGCGCCAGCCAAGACACTTGCGGCAGATCTGGAGAGGTAAGTATAGGGTCTCTGGGGGGCGCCGGGTCTGATTCCACTGCAATATTTCGGAATCCGACCCGGCCGTGGGCATGAGGCCTTAAAGGAGATGTCCCGCGCCGAAACGGGTTTTTTTTTTTTAACCCCCCCCCCCGTTCAGCGCGAGACAACCCCGATGCAGGGGTTAAAAAAACCACCCGCACAGCGCTTACCTGAATCCCGGCGGTCCGGTGACTTCAATACTTACCGCTGAAGATGGCCGCCGGGATCCTCTACCTTCGTGGACCGCAGCTCTTCTGTGCGGTCCACTGCCGATTCCAGCCTCCTGATTGGCTGGAATCGGCACGTGACGGGGCGGAGCTACACGGAGCCGCTCTCTGGCACGAGCGGCTCCATAGAAGAAAGCTGAAGACCCGGACTGCGCAAGCGCGGCTAATTTGGCCATCGGAGGCCAAAAATTAGTCGGCTCCATGGAGACGAGGACGCTAGCAACGGAGCAGGTAAGTATAAAACTTTTTATAACTTCTGTATGGCTCATAATTAATGCACAATGTACATTACAAAGTGCATTAATATGGCCATACAGAAGTGTATAGACCCACTTGCTGCCTCGGGACATCTCCTTTAAGCTGGTTTCACACAACCGAGTGCGATATCAGGCTGCAGAACTTGGCCAGATACGGTGCGACGTCCCTGCAGATCTGAGGCGTTTATGTGGCAGACGCCTCCCCTCACTTCAGTACACTTATGATCCTCCAGCACAGCTTTCATTGTTCTCAATGGGAAACCTCGCATCGCACTGAAAACAACGGGCGAAGTGTTCCGAGGGAACGCCCAAAGATAGAATGTGCCACAATATTTTCCCACGAAAAAACAATCGCTCATGTACAGGACCCTATTCAAAAGAATGGGGTTCATATTCTGTGAATCTCGCCATTTACTAAACTTTGACAGCTTCATCTTCCAGCAGTCACTTTGATAAATGTGGCACATTTTAGGACAGTCTGTCCTAGGGTGCATTCACATAAATGATTTTCCCGATTGTGACAGGTTCAGAACTCCAACGGGAAGATAAGCCATTGACCGATCAAAAAATAGCTGCATGTCCGATTTTTGGGCGATTGTGTTCAAGAATAACCCTTTATTCCCCAAGGCCTCTCTTACACAGGACGTTTTTTTACTATGTTAAGCATGGCGTCCCGAATGCTATGCGAGGAGAGAGGCCGCCGTGAAAATGGGGAAAGAATTGACATACTGTGTCTTTGAATTTCGCGTGTCATGTCAATTTCAGCGCGGCATGGCCGCAACGGATCAGCTGCAGGATGTGGAGGAGATTTTTGCAAAAGACAAATTAAAAACAAAACAAAAAAAAACGCATCACACTTTCATTTGAGTGAAATGCGATTTTCCATTTTTTACTATTGGAACAACATGTGATTTGTGAAGAATTGGCCGTGCAGCAACGCTATTGTTCCCCTCACAAAAAGCGCCACACTTCCGGAAAAAAAATCTCAGGTATTGCGGATGTATGTGGAAGCTCGGGCCGACGCAGTATATTTTGTTTTATTTTAAACTCCTGTTTTCCCGTGGAATCCAAGGCCTGTCTGCAGGGTTTACTGCGGATCGGACGGCTTCTATTGACTTCAATGGAAGCTGTCTGTGCATGAACCGCAGCAAGATGGAACATGTTGCATTTTCTCTTTTTAACCCTCGAGTGGTTTCCGCTCGGAGACATGAAGGATCGCTTTACCATAGCATGCTATAGAGGCTTATTGCTGCGGAACACCCACTCCGGATTCTGCAGAAAAATCCGTGCATGGACATTGGGCCTTAGTTTGTACCGTCAGACCTTTAGACAATATTAGAGAAGGCGAATGGCGAGATTTACCTTCTAAACGTGTCAGAACTCTGGCTCAGCACACCACATTTACGGTTCTAGACCCTTTTTGAACCTCACTCAACGAGGAGGCCTGGCTTACTAAAAAGGGCACAGACTTGGACCACATTCACACGGCCATAGGCATAAAACGCTACATGGAATCGCGCAACGTTTTACCGCCATATATGCCGGCTATCAGCACCTATGGCAGCAATTGTGCACTGTGCATGGCAGTATCTCACGCACGGTCATTCGCAGAGGGACTTGTGTGTTTTTTTGTTATTCCCCGCTCTGTCTCATAGTGGCAGTCTCACTCATACGTAAGGTATTGCGTATGGACAGTGTTGCATATACTACCCATAGAGAAGAATAGGGACGTTTGTGCGTGATACGCGATGAAATAGAGTATGCTGTGATTTTTTACAAGCACATATATACACGCAAGGTTTACACGCTAAAGTAAATAGATCAATGTACTTTCATTGACTCCATTCACTGCATACATGGCCATGGTGAAATCATGGTTGCAGTAACCAGTGACAGAGGTTCAAATTGGAATTTCCACTCTGATGTGAACGAGCCCTTAAATGCATACAATAGTAGTCTATGGGTGACGGATGCCTAACAGGCACCATGGAGCATCTGTCACATGTATACACGAGCTTATCCTCACGCACCCATTCTAGCCCATTGCTGATGGATGTGTTTAACGGATGCCTAATGTGCCACTTCTTAACAAATACGCTTTTTAAGAGGACGCCATAATATCCTACAGGTAACACATGCCGTTGTAAGGATATCAACAGACGGGGTGGAATTTGCTGTGTAATGTCCACAGCGCAAAATCTGCCCCATTTGGCGCGGACTGTGTTACAGAAATCACCGCCTCACTTGAAAAGGTGGAATCCATACCGCCGCTGTAATTAAATGACATTCTGTAGATTTAAAGTGATCCTCTGAGCCAGGAGAAACAAAGATGGCGGCACTGCTTCTCTGATTACCTGATGCACACTGTGCATGGAGTATACATCATTAGTTTAGGGCCTCCTACTTATGGGCAGATATTTGCTGCGAAATCCACAGTGGGCGTTCACACCATGAATCTGCAGCAAATACCGCCCATAGTATGCTATTAGAAATCAACTCTTACTGCACACTTGCGGAAACCAATTGTGGTTTCCGCAAGCGAAAGAAAAAAACGTAGCATGCTCCATTTTTGCGTGGACGACTTCCATTGAAGTCAATGGAAGACGTCCAATCTGCGGCCCTTCCGCCATTGACATTGTGGAAAGGTTGCGGATTCTGCGTCATCGCTAGACGATGATGTGGGAAAAGGAGTTTCAAATAAAAATTTACCCTGCACATATCCAACAGCGAGCCGTGCGGACCATCCGCATTACAGGAGAAAACAAGACTAACTAGGTATGTGCGGATGCCACTGCTCCCAGGGCCGGATTCCACATGCAGGCCTAAGACACTACATGTTGCTTTGTTTAACCAGTGCTGCCCATGTGAGTTGGGATGAACGGTAAGATCAGCATGTAGTGTCTTAAAGCTTATTTACACGCAAAAAACAATCTTTCAAAGGATTGAAAGATCGATAGTTCTACCGATCATTTTGCATAAAGTGCTAATGGACACTAATGCTCATTAGCACTTTATTAGCTTCATTTGCATGTAAATTAGCCTCCAAGAGCACAGCAGGTGGTCTGAGCTCTGCAATTAGCTCTTTTGTTTTCACAGGGGCTGTCAGCAGAATACAATGTAATCAGCTGGTCCCGTGGAGAACAGCCTGCAGTCCCTGTTATCTCTCTCCAGATGAATGATTGATTTTATGCTGCATTCACACGGGCTACAAACTCTTGCTACAAAACATCACTCATGTGAAAGAACCCATTGGAAACCATGGGCTTCATATTGTAGCCCGTGTGAAAAAGGCCCTAAGCTCACCTTCAAATCATCGTTCTGCCGAAGAGTGAAGGATAGCAGCGTTTACATGCAATGACTATCACCCATATGCCATTGTTTGAACGAATTTAGAGCGATAATCGTTGCGTGTAAATGGGGCTTTCGGCTACCGATGTATACTAATACACAGTGCGCATCATGTAGCCAGAGAAGTGGTGCGGCCATCTTTGTTTCTCCAGGATCGGAGCGCCAGCGATTTCTGAATGGATTTCCCCTGCAGTGTGTGAACAGGATTTTGCTGTTACTGTAAACGCTGTGCAGAAAATCTACACGAAAAGTCCACTGCAAACCCATCCAGTCTGGACGTACCCCTAGGCCCTGGCTCACACAAATGTATTCGCATTACGTGCTCATAGTACGCCGGAAATGGCGATAATGGAAGTATGCTGATTGTCATTGTCCCACTCACACTATATATCTATTACGTATGTTACGCGTGCAAAAAAAAAAGAAAAAAAGAACGCAGCCTATTCTATTTTACCGTGTATTATGCGCATAAGTGCCCTACTGGGTGTGTTTGAATCGCAGTGTATACACAAGTACATTGCGCTGGGTTTTTTTTCTGTCTTTTACGCATGTTGCCAGGAGACATGAGAAGGAAATAAAAAAATAAATAAAAAAAGCAGGAAGCTTGTATAGTATATTTTACGCACGCTGTCATGCACACGCAAGAACACAACACACAATTCCCTATGCCTTTAAAATGCTGCAATTTTTACGCATTTTACGCTTCGGTTGTGCGAGCCTGCCTTCGGCATCTGTAGACACCAGCTGCATGTGTTTGACGAACGTCATTACACCTCAATGCCAATTTTGGTGCAGATCTGTCGCAGATCTCACCTTTTGAGCTGAAGTCAGGTTAACCCTTTGCAATCCAATTTTGGATTCATGGTTTCCTAGGGAGTTTTCTCTTCCCGTCATTATACAATGGCGCCATCTGCTGGCTAGAGCCAGTACTGTGGTATGGGATATGCCGGAGAGGCCCCCGACAACAGAACAGCCAGTATAAGGCCGCCTGCAGACGAGCGGGTCGGATCCGGCAGCGAGAATTCTCGCCGCGCGATCCGACCCGAGCGCCTGCAGGGACAAGCGCGTACTCACCCGCGCCTGGCGGCCCCGGCTCTTTCATGTGCAGGCTGCCGCGCAGCCGGCGCATGCGCAGACCGGAGCCGGCGGCCGGGTGAGTGCGTGCCCCGCAGAAAATTAGAACATGCCGCGGTTTGTTTGCCGCGCGAGATTTCGCGCGGCCAAACCGCGGCCGTCTGCATAGGAGTGCGTATTTTAATGCACTCCTATGCAAACTTTCAGCGGCGGGATTTTCGCTCGTCTGCAGGCGGCCTTATACAGTAAGAATACCCTGACGGACGTCTTCCGATATCAGAGCTGTACAGCCTTCAATCAGAATGTCTTTAGACGTCAGACGGTGGATTGGAAAAGGTTAAAGGGGTGAAGTGCATCACAGCTGCGCCAAAATCTGCGTCAGAATTTGCAGCAAATTAGCGACATAGCGCAAGAAGAGCCTGAGGCTCCGCTTACTGGAGACAGCGCCGGCTAGAGGCGTACGGCCGCCCATTACACACGGTAGAAACAGGACATCTTACACTTCCATGCTGCCGAGTCTGCCGGTGTCACATCACTTCCATTCCGCCAGAAACTAGACCGTGTTAGAACGTTCCGACGGAAACGAAGGTTCCGAGCTCGCAATTACTACAGAAATAAATGTAGACGTGCAGCACACAGGAAAGGCAAGCGGTCACAATAATCATAGGCGCTATCGACTGTCGCGATATAAGTGGAGCCCCTGTCGCTCGCGGAAGACCGCAGGCATCAGCTGCCGGTGAGTGCCGACAAGCCCCTGCACGAAGAGCCACCTCCCCTGTGATTGGCCAGGAGCACGCGTGACGTCACGAGGCGGCTGCTGTCAGCGGCAGGTTGTCAGGACTGGAGGGAGATGATCAGTTTGCGGGAAGACATCGCAGGTGAGTGCGGGCAGTGCCATCCCCAGTGATGCCCACAGGCACCAGCGTGCGGGCACTGCAGGAAGCAGCTGGCAGGCATAAAAACTTTAGGCTTCTGCCCATTTCTTCCTCCCATTATAGGAGCTTCATGGCTGTGATAGGTCATTATTGGTGTATAAAGTCCTCATTAGTCATAGTGGTGGCACCGGTCCTGGTCAGCGAGTACTGAGTGCCTTCCATCTCCCCATGTCCTAGTGATCGGCAGGGCTGCCAGTAGGAATTTTTTATGGACAATTTATCCAAATACACTGGAAAAAAAGTGCAAATTTTTATGGACTCTCCGGGAATTACTGCACAGCCGGCAACCTGGGGATCATCATCACATCAATTGTGTACATATTTAGAAACCTCGGTGGTCTATTGGTACCGGATGGTTTCCTGTGATCCTTGCATTCTTTCTGTAACTTGTCCCTTCAGTCGCCATCAGCAGATGGCTAGTAATACGGATGTGATGACCAGTAGTGTCCGGATCCTTGCCGGATGCAGCAGTGTAGTCGCAGTGCCAGTGCTGGTCTGTTGGGATGATGACCAGTAGTGTCCGGATTCTTGGTGGATGCAGCAGTGTAGTCGCAGTGCCAGTGCTGGTCTGTTGGGATGATGACCAGTAGTGTCCAGATCCTTGCTGGATGCAGCAGTGTAGTCGCAGTGCCAGTACTGGTCTGTTGGGATGATGACCAGTAGTGTCCAGATCCTTGCCGGATGCAGCAGTGTAGTCGCAGTGCCAGTGCTGGTCTGTTGGGATGATGACCAGTAGTGTCCGGATTCTTGGTGGATGCAGCAGTGTAGTCGCAGTGCCAGTGCTGGTCTGTTGGGATGATGACCAGTAGTGTCCAGATCCTTGCTGGATGCAGCAGTGTAGTCGCAGTGCCAGTACTGGTCTGTTGGGATGATGACCAGTAGTGTCCAGATCCTTGCCGGATGCAGCAGTGTAGTCGCAGTGCCAGTGCTGGTCTGTTGGGATGATGACCAGTAGTGTCCGGATTCTTGGTGGATGCAGCAGTGTAGTCGCAGTGCCAGTGCTGGTCTGTTGGGATGATGGCAAGTAGTGTCCGGATTCTTGCCGGATGCAGCAGTGTAGTCGCAGTGCCAGTGCTGGTCTGTTGGGATGATGACCAGTAGTGTCCGGATCCTTGCCGGATGCAGCAGTGTAGTCGCAGTGCCAGTGCTGGTCTGTTGGGATGATGACAAGTAGTTTCCAGATCCTTGCCGGATGCAGCAGGGTAGTCACAGTGCCAGTGCTGGTCTGTTGGGATGATGACCAGTAGTGTCTGGATCCTTGCCGAATGTAGCAGTGTAGTCGCAGTGCCAGTGCTGGTCTGTTGGGATGATGACCAGTAGTGTCCGGATCCTTGCCGGATGCAGCAGTGTAGTCGCAGTGCCAGTGCTGGTCTGTTGGGATGATGACCAGTAGTGTCCGGATCCTTGCCGGATGTAGCAGTGTAGTCGCAGTGCCAGTGCTGGTCTGTTGGGATGATGACCAGTAGTGTCCGGATCCTTGCCGGATGTAGCAGTGTAGTCGCAGTGCCAGTGCTGGTCTGTTGGGATGATGACCAGTAGTGTCCGGATCCTTGCCGGATGCCGTATCTAATAAGATACGTGATACGCACCAAGATAGGAGGCGCTGCTTTTTATATATGACCGAAATACGCATTAAAAATAAATACACATCTGAGAATGAACTCATTAATGGGCTCTCTTCATGGGTAATGCAAAGCGTATTTACATTCGTGTGAATGAGCTCTAATTCTAACATGTATATGTCGTTAAAGTAAGGCATACTTTAGGCTCTCTATAAAGAATGGAACTTAAAGGGGGTGTCCGGTTACTTTTGGAAATTTAATTGTCAGATTTAGATGGGGCAAAATAATAAATCGGCCTGTTTTTAACCCCACTGATCCAGCGCTGCAGACCCGCTGTTCTCCCAGTCTGTGTTGACAGCGGGAGTAAGGTGACTGCTGCCTGCCAATCAGAGGCTTCAATATCACCACCCAGTCTGGCATCAACACTCACATTCTGGGTGCCATGATGCCAGCAGTTCCTAACGGTGAAGCTACAGACTCTGATTGGCAGGCAGCAGTCACCTGACTTCCGCTGTCAACAGAGACCGGGAGCAACGGATTAGTGGGGCTGAGGATGGGTAAGGACTGCTTGATTTGTTATTGTTACATTTACACCTGCCATCTAAATTTCTAAACATAACTGGATAACCTTTTAAAGGGTTTGTCCCATGACAAATCCTTATTTTACCCGACTGGCCAGTTAGACAGGTCTTCAGTATGGTAGGAGGGGATCTGAGTTCTAGGACCACCTTTAACAAGAATTAGGAGTCCCGTGTCCATGCTCTCAGCTAGAGGAATAGCCTATTCGTGCAGACACTCTCCTTCAAAGTGAATTGAGGAGACTGAGGAAGTGTTCTCTACAGTCCTGATTGTACGATCCATGTGTGTTTTTTTATGAATTAACTTGCAAGCTGTTGTTATAGCGAAATATGTGTAACAAACATGTAATTCAAGAAGGGTATGGTTGCTCCTTGTGGAGACCACCTAATAAATAGGTGGGAGGAGACTTGAAGGGAACCTGTCATGTACTTTGTGCTGCCCTCACTTTGGGCAACATAAAGTAGTGATAGACATGCTAATTTCAGCTGTCCATCACTTATGGGGTAATGTGCAATGGTGTTAAGAACTTACAGTTTGTTTCTGCAGCTTCCAGCAAGGGATGAGTCTCATTTATTTATAAGGACCCAGGAGCCCTATCCATCCACACTGATTGGCCGTTTTCTGAGTATGCAGTGTAATAGCTAAATAAGGGTCTTCATAAATAAACTAGACTCATCTCTTGCTGGATGCTGCAGAAACAAGCTGTAAGTTCTTAAACACCATTGCACATTACCCCATAAATGATGGACAGCTGAAATAAAGAGACATTTTGTGATTTCAGATACCTACACCCATGTATAGCCGATTCTGTGGACACTGTCTCTCCTCTTTTATGTGTGTTTTTAATTCCTTGTAATAGAGAAGTATGTTATTTCTATATATACTTTTGTCCTGTGTCTTAGGGCTTATTTAGACGACCGTATATCGGCTTGGTTTTCACGCCGAGCCGATATACCGTGTCCTTGTCTGCAAGGGGGGGGGGGAGGATGGAAGAGCCAGGAGCAGGAACTGAGCTCCAGCCCCTCTCCGCCCCTTGCCACTATTTGCAATAGGAGGGGGTGAGACGGGGGCGGAGCTAAGTCCCAGCGCTTAGCTCCGCCCTGCCCCTCCCATTGCAAATAGTGGTGAGGGGCGGGAGCTCAGTTCCTGCTCCTGGCTCTTCCATCCTCCCCCCCTGCAGACAAGGACACCGTATATCGGCTCGGCGTGAAAACCGAGCCCATATACAGTCGTCTCAAATAGCCCTTAGACAAAGTGGGTGTGTTGTGGCCGGGAATATAAGCCAAATTTATCTGTTCATTACACAATATACTTTTGTACTTAAAGACATGAGAAGGAGTCCTGGCATCCCCCAAATATGCATGTAATTACATCCAATAAAGGTACCAGGCTGTTCGACGAATTTCAGCCCATGGATATGGACACCTTATGCCACTGCTAGAAATGTCTGATGATGACTTATGTCTCTGAGAATAAAAGGTTCAGACATGTACAATTCCACCTTCTTAATCCTTCTTTCCTCTGACATCCTCTGTAGGAGCTACATTTGGTAGGCCTCCACACATATAATAGTAATTCAATCCTGATGAAATCTGTTCTTTCAGCTGACTTTTTTCTTATATGTATAGGTGCCTTAAAGGGATATTCCCATATCAGCCAAACAAGACAGTAATACTATCCTGGAGTTACAGAAAGAACAAAACACTGTAGAAGAGCCAGTTCAGCTGTTTCTGTAATCCAAGCCACTAATGGCAGTTAAACGGAACGGAGTTGGGGACCCTATTCTGGTGATATCCTGTAGATATGCCAAGAATGTCTAAAATGGGAATACCCCTTTAGGGACTGATAGTTGTTTACTGGAGTATTACATTGTACTCCAATGTGTAATTATGTATCAGTTTGAAGTTTACAGGATTTTTTTAAAAATGATGTTAAATTTTCAATTTTTTTTTCTTCAGGCACGTAAATCCTTGAAGACCCTAAAGTTATCAAAATGGCAGCCGAGGTATGCTATGTTACTAACATGGAAATAAGTAGCTTCTTTCAAGGTCTTTTTGCACTTCTATATAACAAAGTTTATCATTTAATGTTAAGTGGACTGGAGTGCCCGAGCTCTTAGTACACAGGAATACATTAATACACAGCACGCATTTCTTCAGTCAGTGAAACACGAAGGCTACAAAATGGATAAAAACAGACATCATTGGTCGATTACCACCGGAGATTTTGGAGCATTACAGACATAGCAAAATTAAACCCAATGCTGCTAATTTGCTGCAACAAGTTGTCCTAGCTTTAGGCTGCATGCACATGGGCGGATTTAATTAGTGTAATCCGCGGCGGGCATCCGCCCCTGGATTCTGCAGCAAATACTGCCCATAGCATGCTATGGCAAAGTGATTCCTTATACACATGAGCGGAAACCAATTGCGGCTTCCGCTCATGGATGAACAATCGGAGTATGCTCCATTTTTGTCTGGGCACCACACGCATGGCCTCCATTGAAGCCAATGGAAGCCAACCGACTCGCAGCCTATCCGGAATGTTAATTCGGGAATCGCTACGGGCACCCACATCATCGCCCAGCGACGGCGCTGGAAAATCTGTACTCCGCATGTCCGACGGACCATCCACTGGACAGAAGGAGACAATGACAGATACGCAGGGTTGCCAACTGCGGTCAGGGCTGGATTCCGCTGCAGCATTCCACATGCGGAATCGGCTCTGCCGTGTGCATGCGGCCTAATGCCACAAAAGCTATTAAAGAGGGAAGAAAAATTTCTGTGCCACAATTTAATGCCTTAAGTGCCACGTTAAACCTTGCTACATCTGTATATAGCTAAATACAAAAATAAGCCTGTATTTTGAGCATTGTCTGAGACTGCTCACACTGGTGTTATTGTAGGTTCCCTTCTATCAGGTTTCTGTTGCCTCTTGCTGCAGAATATTATGCAGCCTTATTCTGACCTGAAGGTTGAGGGTTCAATCCCTGCATGGTTCAGGTAGCCCGCTCAAGGTTGACTCAGCCTTCCATCCTTCTGAGGTCGGTAAAATGAGTAAAAAGATGACTGGGGAAGGCAGTGGCAAACCACCCCGCTAAAACAGTCTGCCAAGAAAACATCACGACGTCACCCTAGGAGTCAGTCATGAGTTGGTGCTTGCACCAGGGAACTTTACCTTTACCTTATTCTGTCAAGCTGAAAAATGGAAACCTGATAGATCAGTTATAAATAAATAGGATCTACTAGCTTCCCTTGCAAAACTAATCAGCCCTATCTGTTATTGATCCTATAATCAGAGTAATACTGTGTACTGATACATTTTCAAGCAATAGAGGAATGACCTTAAAGGAGATGTCCCGAGGCAGCAAGTGGGGTTATACACTTCTGTATGGCCATAATAATGCACTTTGTAATATACATTGTGCATTAATTATGAGCCATACAGAAGTTATAAAAAGTTTTATACTTACCTGCTCCGTTGCTAGCGTCCTCGTCTCCATGGTGCCGACTAATTTTCGGCCTCCGATGGCCAAATTAGCCGCGCTTGCGCAGTCCGGGTCTTCTGTAGTCTTCTATGGAGCCGCTCGTGCCAGAGAGCGGCTCCGTGTAGCTCCGCCCCGTCACGTGCCGATTCCAGCCAATCAGGAGGCTGGAATCGGCAGTGGACCGCACAGAAGAGCTGCGGTCCACGAAGACGGAGGATCCCGGCGGCCATCTTCAGCAGGTGAGTATGAAGACGCCGGACCGCCGGGATTCAGGTAAGCGCTGTGCGGGTGGGTTTTTTAACCCCTGCATCGGGGTTGTCTCGCGCCGAACGGGGGGGGGGTTTAAAAAAAAAAAAACCCGTTTCGGCGCGGGACATCTCCTTTAAGCTCTGTTTTTGCATACTGAACACTTTGCAAAAACATTACAAGCAGTACTGTAAAAATGGAGAACGTATAATTCATTAGGAAGTTTTTGGGAGTCTTTAAGCACTTCAGGTTCTGGCTACTAGGCAGAGGAATATGGCAGCCAGGATACAATGTGAATCGCAAGGTGAGTACATATTTATATATTGTTTTCACTGTCAGAGTTTTTCTTTAAGAGAAATTAGTTAAAGCTACCAGTAATCAAAATAGTATGTTCCTATTGAGTTCCTAATTGAGTATTTCTGCACTTTATAAATGGGCAGCTGCTCTCGCATTGTGACTGGGATTAAACCATTAAACGTTCTGCATGAGCGCTTTGTCTACATGAATCTTAACCATTTTCTTCAATTATAGAAAGGTAAAACATCAATAGAAAATACAGTTGTTATGGCATGGTTACCTGATCAAGAAAAGACACTTTTTTTTTTTATATACCATGTTTCCCCCAAAATAAGACCCTGTCTTATATTAATTTTTGCCCCAAAAGAGGCACTAGGTCTTATTTTTAGGGAATGCTATGCTTATAACAGCGGCCGGGCACAACTATTTCAATCGCTGAGCTCTGCCTCAATTTTACTTTCGCTTTCAGAGGCAGCATTCCTGCGTTTGGCAACAGCGTTAGCGCATTCCATCATTGATGAGGTGCGCTAAACACAAAAAATAGAAGAGACAGCGCTTGAAAATCGTTTTCAAGCGCAAGTCTGTGAAGCTCCCATTGAAATCAATAGGAAAGTTATACCACGTTTTAAACGCCGCGGTAATCGCGGTAGAAAAGTCTTTGTTCTACTTGTCTAGCACGATCTTGCAGTCACTGGCAGTAGATAACGTTACAGAAACTCTTCAATTAAAGGGGTTGTCCCGCGAAAGCAAGTGGGGTTATACACTTCTGTATGGCCATATTAATGCACTTTGTAATGTACATCGTGCATTAAATATGAGCCATACAGAAGTTATTCACTTACCTGCTCCGTTGCTAGCATCCTCGTCTCCATGGCTCCGTCTAATTTCACTGGCTTCTTGCTTTTTTTAGACGCGCTTGCGCTGTGCGGTCTTCTGCCTGGTGAATGGGGCCGCTCGTGTCGGAGAGCTGGTCACCGCGTCGTCATCGTAGCTCCGCCCCGTCACATGTGCCGATTCCAGCCAATCAGGAGGCTGGAATCGGCAATGGAACGCACAGAGCCCATGGTGCACCATGGGAGAAGACCTGCGGTGCACCATGGGAGAAAACCGCAGTGCATCCCTGGGAAAGGACCGGCGGCCATCTTTGGGAGAAGATTTTTTAAACTCCTTATTTCGGCGGATCGGTGAGTAGCAAGCAGTTTAAAAAACGCTTTAAATTGCTATTTTATGCCAGGGGGGTGACAGGGGGAATGGGGTAATGTAAAATTTTGATGCTTGCCGCGAGACAACCCCTTTAAGTAGTTCATCTCCAAAAATGTGTGACTATATAGTACCTTTCAGAAGCTTGGAAAGAAACATATTAAAGAGAACTACTTCTTTCTTGAAGTCTTGCTATTTTGTATATCACCATTATAAAGATATCTCTGATGTGGCCAGCTTATATACAGTATACTTTATACATTTTCATATGCAGCGAACATGTTAGTTCTGAAACAAAGCAATCTGTCCCTTTAAATTGAGAGTGGAGTGATTGAAGTTCATTAATCTGTAGACGGCAATCACTATGCTATGTTGACGTGGAGCATATACACATTTGCATCTTGGCCCGGTTCTGCTGTTCCACTCCATCCTTAGAGCTGAACAACGAAAACACCGGAATCACTGGATCCAAACGATGCTAGACGGAACCCATCGACCATAATGGGATGCGTTCCGGCATGCTGGCCAAAACTTCTCGGATGATATAGCACAGCATGCGGCCTGATTTTTTTTTTGTATTTTTTTTGCTGGATCTGCCCTGGAGTCTCTTAATGGGGCTTTACTGCAGATTTGTCAGCATGTGATTTATTCACAGATGTGAGGCGTTTTTCTTTAAAAACGCTTCCCATCACTTTAGGTAAAGTAGCAAACATCCGGCGCAGCAAGTGGTTTGCATTGTTTTCAATGGAAAACCTTGCATTGCACTGACCTCCACATTGCATCCGAGGGAACGCGCGAAGATAGGAAATACTGCAGTTTTCCCTGCACCATGATGCTCAAAAAACACACAAATCCATTGCAATTTTCTTGGCTGAGTGAAAGCAGCCTGAGGCAGTCTTTACAAGGGCACATAAATATGAACCCCATTTTTTTTAATAGGGTCATACACATGAGCGATGTTTTCCTGCATGGCACCATTATGCGATGCGGGAAACAAATCATGGCATGTCCTATCTAGCTGCGTGCTCTTGCATCGCAGCGCCCATTGTTTTTAATGAGGTAAACATTGCAATCCCCCTGCAGAGAATTACTTCTTCCCCCAAAGTGATGCGAAGCTGTTTTATAAATGCCTTGCATCCTCATGTGATGGGGAGCGGGATGTGGGGGTGGAATTCATGGCCTCATATCACGCTCGCCCACGTGAAGTTAGCCTAAGAGAGCATTCATTCACACTGTAGGATTATGTCGGGAGGTTCTCTCACAGCTGCAGAGAAAAGTACTGATAGAACCCCCAAACAAGGGCTCTGTTCTTTTCCTTTATATTTGGGGTCTAGAATAGTGTGGTCAACGATGCTATTCTTCACTCCAAATGTAACACAAACAACCTAAACCCTTGTAAAATGTAACAAGGTATTGTCCGTTTCACTAATGACAGTGAATGGTTCCGTTCGCGGGTTCCATCACAACGCTGTTTTCGGCAGCTATGACGACCCCTGACGTAATCCCACAGAGTAGTACAAAACTCTGTGTGAACGCTGCCTTACACTACTTAGTCCTGTGACCGGTCTTGCACAATAGGTTTCAGTCACTTGATCCGTAATGTCTGACTTTAGTTTGTTTTTCTGGATCCATCCTGGGAGGGCTGTTCTTCATTGAGATGACAGAGACATGTCACTAAAATTTTGCAATAGCACACGATGTTCTGGCTGTTAATAAGGTGTACAAATTCCAGCAATGCTTCTGTCTTCACTTCATAGTTGACATTGCAAAAGTATAATAGTACCAAGTGCAATACATTTTGTAACAAAATCCATTGAATCAGTAATTCCTCATATAAATTCTGCCTAAAATCACCAGTATTTTATTCAGATTTTATACAATTTCTTTCAGCATTATTATACCAGAATATTCCATGGGGGGGCACTATTAACACTCATTTATTTTATTTAACATTGACCTGTTTTATAGCTGTCTTTATACAGGCTGTGCCCCTACATTGGCAATACTAAAACATTAAGGACAGACTTTTCCATTGCTAGCTTGCAGGGTATGTGGGATGATGAGCACGGCAGGCTTAGTCATGAATTAAATTAATGGCTCAGTAATTTATAAATCAGATACTTTTGCCTTATTTGGAAGCAAAGTAAATTACAGCCTGGTATTTTTTGTATTGTATTTAAAGTGTAATTTTCCTTTAATTCCTGGGGGTCGGAGTCCTGAAACCCCACTGATCGAAGAGTACAAGCGCTTTGGTGAGCAGAGCGCCCCATCAGCTCCCTTCAGCATTGTATTAAGCTTTCCTTGGAAAACTTTATAAAGGCTGTAGAAGGTCTACAGTTTGAAAATGCTCTCTGAGTGGGTCTGACCAGAGGTGAACGGGCACAGCCCTTAGTATCTCTTTGTTCTGTTGAACGGTGGGGATCTTAGTGCCTGGGCCCCCACCAATTACTTATTCTGAGAAATGTCTAAAAACGTATCAAAAGTTTTTCTGAGAAGATAATAATGCTCTTTTTAAAAGATTTTTAAGTAAGATTTTTTTTTTAGTGTAATTTCTTTTTATGCTGGTTTTCTTTTTGACCAACGCCATTTACTTTTCACAGTTATCAAAAGTAAAGTAATCTTACAAAATCTCTTTTCATGATCTTTTTTCATGTTATTCCTTTTTTTGTAGTAAAAATTAATTTACAATGTATTCAGCATATCTGGAAAGCCTTGCCTGCATGGAGTTCAGAATCAAGAACAGGACTGCACCCCCTCCTGTTTTCCCTCTCAATACGATGATTAAACTTGACATCTCGGGATACTGGAATTTTATGTGCCTCGTCATGTCTGAATGCATCCAGTAGTTGGCAAAAAGAAAAGAGTGTGTGTGTGTGGGGGGGGGGGGGGGGCACTCCTTATATGACATTAACAGTTATTGTGCGTCCGTGCCTAGCATACAGTACAAGTTTCTATAAAATAGCTGTATTCATTTTGCGCTTGTGTTGTCACTACCTATGATCACTGAATAGAGAAGCGTTGCATATTGAAAAGAACAGCATGTGCCAAGCTCTGGAAATGATTGGCTTTTGTTACTATTATAATAGGAATCTCTACATCATGGTGTGCTCTTCTATGACTTCTTGTCACCTAAATCAGCATATTTCTAATACCGTATTTACTATAACGAAGCACCTTCCAGTTTAATCACCGCTTATTGTTCATGTCTTTTTTGTTTTTTCTTGCTACTTTTCAGGGTGATAAGCTGTGGGGTGGAAGATTTGTTGGCAGCATAGACCCCATTATGGAAATGTTCAATTCTTCAGTGTCATATGACCAGAGGATGTGGTCAGCTGACATTAGAGGAAGCCAAGCATATGTGAAAGCATTGGAAAAAGCCGGACTAGTGAGCACATCTGAAATGGAACAGATTGTCACTGGCCTTGATCAGGTAATAAATGACTATGAATTACCCTTGATCTGCACATACGGTATACTGTAGTCATCAGCGCTAGGGTATGAGAGAATGCACATGCTATTAAAATGATACATAATGGTGTTAGATAATTATAGAATTCAGCTATATTTTCAAGTCCTACCACTTGTTCTATTTGATTGTATATTATTGTATACATATTCCATTCACCTTTGTCACCTATTACAAAAATGTTCAGAACTGCTGCAAAAATAAAGTGTAACTTTTATTAGGCTCAGCTCATATCTGTGTCAGAGGTACAGATAGGGCCATCAATAGCAGATTTCAAAGTTTTGACAGGAAAAGTAGTGCTGTACACAGTGCTTATTACTATCAAAGCAACAGACATCTCAGTGGATCCTGATGGACCCTATTCTAAATCACTAGGGTCCGTCGGTCACTGTTGGCGGTTCCAGCACTGTGTTGTGGTTTCCATTTATAACTGAAACTATACTGACGTGGACACAGCTTTGTAAGATAAAACTATCATTCACCATGCGAGACATGCTTTAGTAGATAGTGCAGTTTACCGTACTCTGTAGTATGTGGATAAGCGCTGGTTCAGATGAGAGCAGAATTTAAAAGTATAAGGACAACCTAGAACATGCTGAGCAAAATTTGTGCACCACACTTTGACCCCTTTGCGTGACCTTTGGTGGATGATTTTGGTGTCATTAGATTTGGTACATCCTCACCACCGCCATAAAATCCTAAAATTTGAGTTTGATACATTGAGTGACCTGTCAGGCCAGGTCAAAGATCCTATGTTAAGTCTAGCAGCGCCGTTGTGCTTCAGCCAACAGCTCCGCTTGGCAGAGTCAAGCGTTGCTAAGCAACGTTCATATCAAGTGCTTACCAGTTTGACTGTTGCCTTGTCCCCAAAACGGGGAAGACCAAACAGCGGATGGCGAAGAGTTCAAGGGGTACGCTCAGATGGAATTTAGTACACTGAAAATGTAGTTTATCCTGAAGTCCTTGCCAATTAAAATTATCAGTCTTTAAAGCATTTTTCCAAACATTTTATGTTGGCATAGCGAACATCAGTTTGATATAGTTCTTATAAAAGTGTGAACTTTCGGCAACAGACCCAGCAGCTTATGGGTTTTGAACACCACAGTTACAATTTTTGAAAGGGAGAAAAAGATGGAAAAATAAAAAAAAGCTTGGTCACCAAGAAGACTGGACTACTTATATAAGAGAGCGAAAATGCTAATATAAAAATTCCTATAATAAGGGTTGAAAATATCGAAGTACCAAGAGACTAGCTGTATTTTTTTTAATTTAAATAGTCCCCAAGGGCAAGAAAGCCTCAACTACAAATATTAGTTTACAGATTAAATTACATTATGTGTTGGTGCCTAAATGCACCAACTGCGCTTCTATGTGCTGTTATAGGGATATTTTGGATCTATGTAATGTCATTCTTTTTTAGTAGACCCACAAATGTTATCAATAGCAGAAATAATATGCGATGTTTAATTCAAGGATGTCTGCCAAGCTATTGAGTAACCAAGAGGTATCAACTTGGAAGACTGATATTCTGCATGTAGAAACTGAAGATTTAAGGGAAGCTTTACTGCAAACATTACCCATCATTATTAAAGGGATTGTATCACCATTTTTTTACTAATTAAAACCAGATAGAGAAACATTTTCCATTTTTCTAATCTGTTTTAATTTTGTGCTTGTAGATTTTTTTTTATTCTTTCGTCTGTTCATGACTATAATGGTGGTTGGGGGTGGGGTGCGGCCATCTCTCATTTAACAGCATTTATAACATTTAGTGATATGCCTTACAGCAATCCCATAGGCTATTCACATAATGGACATGAACTGAACCATTGACTTGTACGGGAGACTGTTCTTAACATATTCTGTGACCTGTGTAGAGGTCATTTCCGAGGGAGGGGAGTAGATAGTCACAGCTGATCATCTTTTGTGAATGGTGGATCCTGTGGTATCTACCTATACTGTAGGTGTTACCTTACAGTGTAATCCTACTTGTGATGTTAGTGAGAGGACTGCTGAAAAGTTTTCTCTACAAATCGAGTTGTGTCAGACTAGTATTAGGCTTGGTAGTTGGTGTGAAAAATGACGGATTTTAGGATTTTTTAAAAAATAAACATTGTGATCAAAAGTTAAAAAAAAATACACCAAAAATTCTTTAAAAAAATGTTTAACACAAAAATGTAACTTATATAATGTAATTTTCTGATGACACATTCCGTTTTGAAGTAATTGTTTATTTCCTCCAAGATCCATGAAGAATGGTCAAAAGGCACTTTTGTCCTCACAAAAGCAGATGAAGATATACACACTGCTAATGAGCGACGACTCAAGGTAAAGATGTTCATCCAAAAGATATTTGAGCGTACATAAAGGAAAGTTATTGCTCTCTTGACTTTCTACCCATGCTTCAAAGTAATTCCAACAGAAAAATTCCTCTAGAAACAGTAATAGAATTTTTGTCCAAAGTACTTAGTAATTAGTAACTGTCTAAAAAGACCATTAAAATGTTGTTTATTAATACTTGCTAAAACACTCTTGCATAGTCAGGAGCTTGAGAGGCTGACACATGAGCTGTGTCCTGGTGGTCCATACACACCTTACTGTTAGCACCACTGAAGAAGCACAAGTTAAAGGGCTGGTAAAGAAACGTTGGGTGTATATATGCCATAAAAGTGTAGCATGCCACAGTTTCATATATATAGATGTGATTTTCAGTGCCCACATACTTTTGGTCATGTCGTCTATATCACTAGATATCTACTTCATTGTTTTAGATTTCACTAGAATGTCGTAAAGATTCTCACTGTACATTATTTCATCACCCTCCAAACAAAAACATGCAAAAGTTTCCATGTTGTAGGTACTTATGAACGGATTGAGATCATTTATGTTCATTTTTGTATCACTAGGAACTTATAGGAGAGCCTGCAGGAAAACTTCATACTGGACGAAGCAGAAATGATCAGGTACTGATGGTTTTGTGGAAGACTTATTTTTTGCAAAAACTATTTCATATACTATAGTACATCTGTATGCTTTGTCACATAAAGTAGATCTGGAGTAAAAAAAATTCAGATACAGATGTGTTCTTGCTTAACTTGTCTCTAAACTCATACCGAGATGCATGGCGGGGAATGTTGGACCAACATGGAAAAGAAAAAATATACATCCAATGGATGCCATCTATCAGACATTCATTGGCAATACGTCACCATAGGCTCCCATGTTTAAAAAGAAAAAAAATATCTATAATTATGTGTGTACGTCTTTTTACGGGATGTTTGTGACAAATGTCTTGAATGAATCGGCCATCCATCTCCCATGTTAAAAAAAACAACACAAAAACATATATGTTTAAGATACTTTTTTTACTGGATAGCACTAGATTGTATTGAATTGGTATGATGACAAACTTTATAACTCAATTCAAATCATTCTGTATCATTTTTCCATATCTATATAGCATCTGGCTGCCTTTATTTTAATGTTTTCTCTGACATGACAGTTAGTGACATAGATAAATCATAAAGTAAATAGGATGGACTTAATCAAATTTGACTTGTGGTGAGGTTTTTTTTTTCATTTTAGGTGGTGACTGACATGAGGTTATGGCTGCGGGATTCCTGCTCTGTTCTGTATCTGCACTTGACTCGTCTCATCCGGACTATGGTTGACAGGGCAGCCATGTAAGTGAAGTGAAAGAGATTTGTTCTGTCATTTTGTTTCAAGGGTTACAAGATTGCTCATACACAAGAGTTGTTAATTGTGACTTAATTACTGACAATCTAATGTGTAGGGGCTCCAGCCAACCCTGATGGACGTTAATTCACAAGGCAAAAGAGGATGAGCCATGTTGGACATTTTCGTACACTCCTCTTTTGTTTTCGCTATGGATCCGGAGCTCTAGTGTTATATGGCAGCCATTCATTCCTTCTCTCACTGTAAAGAAAGGCATATGAACAAACATATTATTGTAGACATCTGGACTGAACACTATTAGGCAAACAATATTCTGCTTTATTGGGCAATTAAATAAAATCAGATAAAAACTAGTACTCAGTAGCCTTAAAGGGTTTTTTAGGGACACACAGGATAGGTCATCAATAGTTGATCACCAGGGTCTGCCACTTAGAATCCCTGCCCATCAATGGATTGAAGAGGCCACTGCACTTGGCTGAGTGCTGCAGACTCCTCTTGGATTTGTGACATCCTGTACGGCGGTCACATGGCCTGAAAGCAGCTCAATCTCATTCAAGTGAATGGGACTGAGCTACAATACTAAGCACAGCTATTATACAATGTACGGGGCTGTTCCTGGTATGGACTGAAATGACAGCAGCACTCACCTGGGTGCTACTGTCATTTCAGTCAGCTGATCGGTGGGGATCCCAAGTGACAAAGCCCTGCTGATCAACTTTTGATGACCTATCCACTGTGAAAAATCCACATCATTTATGCTAAATTTACTAAAGGGGTTTTCCAGCACTACACTATTGATGACCTGTCCGCAGGATAGGTTATGAACAGTTGATCAGCGTGGGTTCATCACTTGGGATCCCTGCTGATCAGCTGAGTGAAGTGACAGTGGTGCTCAGGTAAGCTCTGCTGTCATTTTAGTCCATACACAGTGCAGTACATCAAAAACCACTAACCTGTAGCAGATTTCACCCTTTCAATTGAAGGAGTGAATTCTGCTACTGACCCATCATAAATTCCACTGCGAAATTTACCCCAAGTGTGCAGATTGTGACATGGTTTTTGCTGTGGATTTTGAGACGTTTTTTGTGCTTTGGAAGATCCACACCAATTCTGTTACGTGTGAATGTACTCTTAATCTTTTTAATATTATCTCAGTTACTTTCAAGTAACAGTTATAAACACCTAATTTTTGTGATTGAATTAACATTTGAGCTTGAATATGTGAAAGACTATACAATGAAGATCCAGAAAAATAATACTGACATGTGTCACTAACATAATTTGCAAGAGCCCCACACTGGAATCTAGACCTAAGCCAAACATTTGCAGTAACCGCCGCGGCATCATACAATTCATAGACGACAGAAAGCTGAAATAAAGCGGTTTCTGGAATTTAAGAATATAAACAGTTTTTTCAGGCCATGTGCGTTATCTTACGTTGTATCTAGAGATGAGCGAACCTACTCGTTTCGAGTAATTACTCGATCGAGCACCGTGATTTTCGAGTACTTCCGTACTCGGGTGAAAAGATTCGGGGGGCGGGGGGAGGTGTGGCGGAGCGGGGGGTAGCAGCAGGGAACAGGGGGGAGCCCTCTCCCTCTCCCCACCACTCCCCGCTGCAACCCCCCACTCACCCACAGCTCCCCCCGAATCTTTTCGCCCGAGTACGGAAGTACTCGAAAATTGCGGCGCTCGGGCGAAAAAGGGGCGTGGCCGAGTACACGCGCTCATCTCTAGTTGTAGCTGTTTAAATCAGTAACCAGAATATATTTTAATTCTGTAAGCAAATGGAAAAAAAAAAAGAAAGCTTCTCTTTAAAGCAGAGAAATGCTCCGTGGTAACATGCCGTACTCAGCAAAATACCTGCTGTCACATGTCAAGATTGTGAAATGAAGGACCACTGTCTGTAATCATAGGGTTAGTGACCATGTTCTTGCAACATAATTCAGGGCCAATTGACTTTTTCCTGTTCTGTAAAGATTTGTCCTTGTACTCTGTAAAACAAATTCCCCCTTGATGTCACATGTGCAACTGAGCAACACAGCTCTATTTCATTGTTGCTGGCATCAATAGAGAGCAAGAACTGCAAAACTAGAAGGCTAAATAGAGGGCAACCTATTCCAAATATTACATTGAAAATCAATAGGAGAAAACACGTGCATAGAGTTTGCACTTTATTCTTTATTAAATTAGCAAAAGCATGCTTATGAGACTATCTGATAATTATAGTTCACTGTTTATGCAGGAGTAATGATGCAATAAATGTGGGGGATTTAGTGCAAATACAGTGGATTTATTGGGCATATTTATTGGACGGATATCGGACTTAAAAAAACAAAAACAGTAGCAATTTGTATATATCAAAAAACCCCAGTAGTAACCTCTAATTTGTCCCATTGATTGAGCATTGTAGCTTCCTGGCAGTTCCTTCGGTCTGTTTTCACAAGTGATAACTATGTAACCATTACAGCCAATCACTGGCCACATTGGTTATGTGACCTACTAGAGGCATCACCACTAAGTGATGGGAGCCATGAAGCCAGGTGTATGTAAACAGAGACTGGCGTGGACTGCCAAACCATTGGACCACCAGTGATAAAATTAATTTCTAGGCTGTCAGGGAAGCCTAAAAACCCTTAAGGCTGAGTGTCCACAGGTGGGACGGAATATCGTGAGCAATATTCCGCTGCGGGGGAGCACTAATGTCACTGCAATTTTCCGTGATGAACCTATCTTAATGAGTGATTTTCCGCTCATGTACATTGGGCTGCAGTTTCCATAGTTATCCTATGGAGAGCGTGTCATGCGTGCAATTTATCACCGCGGATCACACTATAACAGATTGCCCGTGGACACTCGGCCTTACACTGTGGGACAGGCAAAATTGCTAGGCCTTCAGAAAAAACAAAAGAGGAATGACCCGTAAGGGAAGAGCCGGGTATGAGGTTAGCATTCAGCATTAGCCATTTGATAACTTCATATTAATGTATTGTTCTTTGCAAGTGTACTTTTTAATATGATGAGTTTCTAATTCCTATTTTTGTATTTCTCAGTGTTGTTAAAATAATTTGTTAAGTGTACTTTAGAGCTCAAATATTTTGACTCTCTTTTTGAATTTTCTTGTCTACAGAGAGGTTGATATATTATTTCCAGGCTACACTCACATGCAGAGAGCACAGCCTATTCGGTGGAGTCACTGGATACTCAGGTAACTGAATGTATGTTGGCTGTGGAAATGTCTGAAAATCCATTTTTGCAATGATGCAAATTGTCATTCCCTGCTTCTCAGTTACAATTATCACATGTATGTGTCAGTCATCAGGAGTAACGGACTAAATGTCTTTTATTTAAACCATGATACATACTTTACTTACATCTGCAATACAAGACGTGCCTCTAGCCAGAAGTCATGATGCATCACTGTGTTACACATATGTCTGACCGTAATAGATATCTGTAACTATTTTCTAATTCCCAGCCATGCAGTGGCATTGTGTCGGGATGCTGAAAGACTTGGAGAGATAAAGAAGAGGATCAATGTTTTACCGCTAGGAAGGTAAGGAATTTATTCTTATTATTTAGTTCAATCTGGTGATAAGTAGTTTGTTGTGTTAGTGGAACTACTACTGACACTTAATTTTATAGGTGACCACTAGAGATGAGCGAGCGTACTCGCTAAGGCAAACTACTCGAGTGAGTAGTGCCTTATGCGAGCAAATGCCCGCTCGTCTCAAAAGATTCACGTGCCGGTGGGGGGGCGGGGAGCGGAGGGAGTGAGCGGAGAGGAACAGGGGGGAGATCTCTCTCACTCTCTCCCACCCGCTCCCCCCTGCTCACTCCCGCAACTCACCGCTCTCCCCCGCCGGCACCCGAATCTTTTGAGACGAGCGGGCAGGTACTTGCATAAGGCACTACTCGCTCGAGTAGTTTGTCTTAGCGAGTACGCTCGCTCATCTCCAGTGACCACTGCTGAGGCCAACCAGTTTGAGTAAAGTTGGCCATACACATTGCCTAGTCATTATTATTATGCTGACTCTGTTCTGTGTATGGGGTCTCCCAGGTCTTCACCAACAGGAGATAAGTTACTGCCAAATCCTCTTACTCACCTCTCCCATTGAAAATAATATATGTGCATGTGACCAAGGTAAATGAAAAAAGGTTTGGTACCATGTTAGCCAGTAGAGCAAAATGTGACTGTTGCCAGCAAGAGAAACCACATAATCTTGTAGATCTGATACCTTTCATTGGCTAAGCTCGCTGAGAACAAGCACACCAAGGTAAGTGTGCACATTCAGGATGGAGTCAGGAAAACCACATGTCAGGGACAGGGAGTCTGATATGAGGGCAGCATGGTATAAAGCAGGAGTAGCAAAGGATTGATATATGAAACCAATAATAGTGGACCACTAAGCCGTCTAAAAAAATAAAATATAAATTAAAACAAATCATTTCCCGTAAAATATATCGGTCTGAGACACCAAAAGAGAAGTCCACAAACTGATACCAAAAGTAAGTTAAAATATAAACCTTTACTAATACAAAACTCATTAAAATAATATTTATAGAAATGCAGGAACACAACCATGATGACTGCCAAGAAAAGACTAGTAAAAAGTAATTCATAATCCGCATGAAAAGGAACCTAAGATATGCCACTTCCAATCATTTGCTCCATATCAACATGATATACAAAAATAAATAAATAATACACAGGTAGCACAAAGTACATAGATATCAAATGGATAAAAAGGGAGGAGATGGATGGCAAAATTAATATATAAGGGTACTGAGACATACATAATATATGAACCCTCAGGCTGGCACACCCCTAATGCGCATTAGGCTTCAGTGCTTTTTCAAGGAAATGTGAGAGGACTAGCCAAGCATATTTAAGCCCGAGGAAATATTACTAAATCATACACACCTGATAAAGCATCATCCGTGTGAGCCAGATTGCAATAACAGCAGCAGCGTCACACGACGTTCCTTGTTGACCATATTGGAAAAAGATGAAATATATAGTGTGGAATGGTTAAAAGTATGAACACAGCCATGTGAGAAAGAATAACATGGCAGTGTCTCACATCCTAACAGATGCAGAACAGAATAAGATGTTTAATTTAAAAAAAAAAGTGACAATTGGTCAACAAGCTCTACACAAGTGGAAAAAGAGGTCCACTGCACACAAGAAGCCTCTGAGAGCCTTTTATAGGCTAAGGGTAGAAGGACTTTTAGGACCTCAAGTAACAAGATGTTCATCTAATCACACCACAACTCTAATCATCTGCATATCTGCCTGAGATGCAGCTGCATGCTGAGTTTTGCAGCAAAACGGCAACTTCTTCTAGGTGCTTGATTTTATTTTTTTACAAAGAGTGTGTGTATATTATATAGAGTACTAGCTGATATACCCGTTTTTGCCTGAGTTAACTTTGTACGGGTGTTAACATGTTTTTCGCATTGAAAATTTTATGAAGGTGTGGTTACTTCAGGGGAACCGACGCATAAAATATGTATATACACAGAGGAGCGTTAGATTCTCTTCCGACTGCATGTACCGATATCCCTCTGCAGAATGTGCCACCCCTCCCACTCTCCTCACTTTTTACCCTTAAGGCTGCATCCGCATGGGCTACAAAACATCGCTCATGTGAGAGAACAAATTGGAAACCATGGGCCTCACATTGTAGCGAGATGCAGATGCAGCCTAAAGGTAACGCCACTTTGTATTCAAATTTGCCCCCCAAACTGGAGGTTGCTTCCTTATGTAATTTACAGATTTTCAGTATATGCACACAGAGGTCAGTTAGATTGTCCTCAGTATATACACATAGAGGTGAGGTAGATTCTCCTCAGTATATACACATAGAGGGGAGGTAGATTCTCCTCAGTATATACACATAGAGGTGAGGTAGATTGTCCTCAGTATATACACATAGAGGTCAGGTAGATTGTCCTCAGTATATACACATAGAGGAGAGCTGATTTCTCCTCAGTATATACACACAGAGGTGAGGTAGATTCTCCTCAGTATATACACACAGAGGTCAGGTAGATTCTCCTCAGTATATACACATAGTGGTGAGGTAGATTTTCCTCAGTTTATACACATAGAGGTGAGGTAGATGTTCCTCAGTATATACACCTAGAGGTGAAATAGATGTTCCTCAGTATATACACCTAGAGGTGAGATAGATTGTCCTCACTATATACACATAGAGGTGAGGTAGATTGTCCTCACTATATACACATAGAGGTGAGGTAGATTGTCCTCAGTATATACACATAGAGGTGAGATAGATTGTCCTCAGTATATACACATAGAGGTGAGATAGATTGTCCTCAGTATATACACATAGAGGTGAGGTAGATTGTCCTCAGTATATACACATAGAGGTGAGGTAGATTCTCCTCAGTATATACACATAGTAGTGAGGTAGATTCTCCTCCGTATATACACATAGAGGTGAGATAGATGTGCCTCAGTATATACACGTAGAGGTGAGGTGGATTCTCCTCAGTATATACACACAGAGGTGAGGTAGATTCTCCTCAGTATATATACATAGAGGTGAGGTAGATTCTCCTTAGTATATACACATAGAGGGGAGGTAGATTCTCCTCAGTATATACACATAGAGGTGAGATAGATGTTCCTCAGTATATACACGTAGAGGTGAGGTAGACTCTCCTCAGTATATGCACATAGAGGTGAGGTAGATTCTCTTCAGTATATATACATAGAGGTCAGGTAGATTCTCCTCAGTATATACACATAGAGGTAGGGTAGATGCTCCCCAGTATATACACATAGAGGTGAGGTAGATGCTTCTCAGTATATACAGATAAAGGTGAGGTAGATGCTCCTCAATATACACATAGAGGTGAGGTACATTCTTTTCAGTATATACACATAGAGGTGAGGTAGATTCTCCTCAGTATATACACATAGTAGTGAGGTAGATGTTCCTCAGTATATACACGTAGAGGTGAGATAGATGTTCCTCAGTATATACACGTAGAGGTGAGATAGATGTTCCTCAGTATATACACGTAGAGGTGAGGTAGATTCTCCTCAGTATATACACATAGAGGTGAGGTAGATTCTCCTCAGTATATACACATAGAGGTGAGGTAGAGTCTCCTCAGTATATACACATAGAGGTGAGGTAGATTCTCCTCAGTATATACACATAGAGGTGAGGTAGATTCTCCTCAGTATAAACACATAGAGGTGAGGTAGATTCTCCTCAGTATATACACATAGTAGTGAGGTAGATTCTCCTCAGTATATACACATAGAGGTGAGGTAGATTCTCCTCAGTATATACACATAGAGGGGAGGTAGATTCTCCTCAGTATATACACATAGAGGTGAGGTAGATTGTCCTCAGTATATACACATAGAGGTCAGGTAGATTGTCCTCAGTATATACACATAGTGGTGAGGTAGATTTTCCTCAGTTTATACACATAGAGGTGAGGTAGATGTTCCTCAGTATATACACCTAGAGGTGAAATAGATGTTCCTCAGTATATACACATAGAGGTGAGGTAGATGTTCCTCAGTATATACACCTAGAGGTGAGATAGATTGTCCTCACTATATACACATAGAGGTGAGGTAGATTGTCCTCACTATATACACATAGAGGTGAGGTAGATTGTCCTCAGTATATACACATAGAGGTGAGATAGATTGTCCTCAGTATATACACATAGAGGTGAAATAGATTGTCCTCAGTATATACACATAGAGGTGAGGTAGATTGTCCTCAGTATATACACATAGAGGTGAGGTAGATTCTCCTCAGTATATACACATAGTAGTGAGGTAGATTCTCCTCCGTATATACACATAGAGGTGAGATAGATGTGCCTCAGTATATACACGTAGAGGTGAGGTGGATTCTCCTCAGTATATACACACAGAGGTGAGGTAGATTCTCCTCAGTATATATACATAGAGGTGAGGTAGATTCTCCTTAGTATATGCACATAGAGGGGAGGTAGATTCTCCTCAGTATATACACATAGAGGTGAGATAGATGTTCCTCAGTATATACACGTAGAGGTGAGGTAGATTCTCCTCAGTATATACACATAGAGGTGAGGTAGATTCTCCTCAGTATATACACATAGAGGTGAGGTAGAGTCTCCTCAGTGTATACACATAGAGGTGAGGTAGATTCTCCTCAGTATAAACACATAGAGGTGAGGTAGATTCTCCTCAGTATATACACATAGTAGTGAGGTAGATTCTCCTCAGTATATACACATAGAGGTGAGGTAGATTCTCTTCAGTATATACACAGAGGTGAGGTAGATTCTCTTCAGTATATACACAGAGGTGAGGTAGATTCTCCTCAGTATATACACATAGAGGTGAGGTAGATGTTACTCAGTATATACACATAGAGGTGAGGTAGAGGTTCCTCAGTATATACACATAGAGGTGAGGTAGACTCTCCTCAGTATATGCACATAGAGGTGAGGTAGATTCTCTTCAGTATATATACATAGAGGTCAGGTAGATTCTCCTCAGTATATACACATAGAGGTAGGGTAGATGCTCCCCAGTATATACACATAGAGGTGAGGTAGATGCTTCTCAGTATATACAGATAAAGGTGAGGTAGATGCTCCTCAATATACACATAGAGGTGAGGTACATTCTTTTCAGTATATACACATAGAGGTGAGGTAGATTCTCCTCAGTATATACACATAGTAGTGAGGTAGATGTTCCTCAGTATATACACGTAGAGGTGAGATAGATGTTCCTCAGTATATACACGTAGAGGTGAGATAGATGTTCCTCAGTATATACACGTAGAGGTGAGGTAGATTCTCCTCAGTATATATACATAGAGGTGAGGTAGATTCTCCTCAGTATATATACATAGAGGTGAGGTAGATTCTCCTCAGTATATATACATAGAGGTGAGGTAGATTCTCCTCAGTATATATACATTCTCCTCAGTATATATACATAGAGGTGAGGTAGATTCTCCTCAGTATATATACATAGAGGTGAGGTAGATTCTCCTCAGTATATACACATAGAGGGGAGGTAGATTCTCCTCAGTATATACACATAGAGGGGAGGTAGATTCTCCTCAGTATATACACATAGAGGTGAGGTAGATTCTCCTCAGTATATACACGTAGAGGTGAGGTAGATTCTCCTCAGTATATACACATAGAGGTGAGGTAGATTCTCCTCAGTATATACACATAGGGGTGAGGTAGATTCTCCTCAGTATATACACATAGAGGTGAGGTAGATTCTCCTCAGTATATACACAGAGGTGAGGTAGATTCTCTTCAGTATATACACAGAGGTGAGGTAGATTCTCTTCAGTATATACACATAGAGGTGAGGTAGATTCTCTTCAGTATATACACATAGAGGTGAGGTAGATTCTCTTCAGTATATACACATAGAGGTGAGGTAGAGGTTCCTCAGTATATACACATAGAGGTGAGGTAGACTCTCCTCAGTATATACACATAGGGGTGAGGTAGATTCTCTTCAGTATATACACATAGAGGTCAGGTAGATTCTCCTCAGTATATACACACACAGAGGTGAGGTAGATTCTCCTCAGTATATACACATAGAGGTAGGGTAGATGCTCCTCAGTATATACAGATAGCGGTAGGGTAGATGCTTCGCAGTATATACAGATAGCGGTAGGGTAGATGCTCCGCAGTATATACAGATAGAGGTGCGGTAGATTCTCCCCAGTATATACACATAGAGGTGAGGTAGATGCTTCTCAGTATATACAGATAAAGGTGAGGTAGATGCTCCTCAATATACACATAGAGGTGAGGTAGATTCTTTTCAGTATATACACATAGAGGTGAGGTAGATTCTCCTCAGTAGATACACATAGAGGTGAGGTAGATTCTCCTCAGTAGATACACATAGAGGTGAGGTAGATTCTCCTCAGTGTATATACACATAGAGGTGAGGTAGATTCTCCTCAGTATATACACATAGGGGTGAGGTAGATTCTCCTCAGTATATACACATAGTAGTGAGGTAGATTCTCCTCAGTATATACACAGAGGTGAGGTAGATTCTCTTCAGTATATACACAGAGGTGAGGTAGATTCTCCTCAGTATATACACATAGAGGTGAGGTAGATGTTACTCAGTATATACACATAGAGGTGAGGTAGAGGTTCCTCAGTATATACACATAGAGGTGAGGTAGACTCTCCTCAGTATATATACATAGAGGGGAGGTAGATTCTCCTCAGTATATATACATAGAGGTGAGGTAGATTCTCCTCAGTATATATACATAGAGGTGAGGTAGATTCTCCTCAGTATATACACATAGAGGGGAGGTAGATTCTCCTCAGTATATACACATAGAGGGGAGGTAGATTCTCCTCAGTATATACACATAGAGGGGAGATAGATGTTCCTCAGTATATACACGTAGAGGTGAGGTAGATTCTCCTCAGTATATACACATAGAGGTGAGGTAGATTCTCCTCAGTATATACACATAGAGGTGAGGTAGATTCTCCTCAGTATATACACATAGAGGGGAGGTAGATTCTCCTCAGTATATACACATAGAGGGGAGATAGATGTTCCTCAGTATATACACGTAGAGGTGAGGTAGATTCTCCTCAGTATATACACATAGAGGTGAGGTAGATTCTCCTCAGTATATACACATAGAGGTGAGGTAGATTCTCCTCAGTATATACACATAGAGGGGAGGTAGATTCTCCTCAGTATATACACATAGAGGGGAGATAGATGTTCCTCAGTATATACACGTAGAGGTGAGGTAGATTCTCCTCAGTATATACACATAGAGGTGAGGTAGATTCTCCTCAGTATATACACATAGGGGTGAGGTAGATTCTCCTCAGTATATACACATAGTAGTGAGGTAGATTCTCCTCAGTATATACACAGTGGTGAGGTAGATTCTCTTCAGTATATACACATAGAGGTGAGGTAGATTCTCTTCAGTATATACACATAGAGGTGAGGTAGATTCTCTTCAGTATATACACATAGAGGTGAGGTAGATTCTCTTCAGTATATACACATAGAGGTGAGGTAGAGGTTCCTCAGTATATACACATAGGGGTGAGGTAGATTCTCTTCAGTATATACACATAGAGGTCAGGTAGATTCTCCTCAGTATATACACACACACAGAGGTGAGGTAGATTCTCCTCAGTATATACACATAGAGGTAGGGTAGATGCTCCTCAGTATATACAGATAGCGGTAGGGTAGATGCTTCGCAGTATATACAGATAGCGGTAGGGTAGATGCTCCGCAGTATATACAGATAGAGGTGCGGTAGATTCTCCCCAGTATATACACATAGAGGTGAGGTAGATGCTTCTCAGTATATACAGATAAAGGTGAGGTAGATGCTCCTCAATATACACATAGAGGTGAGGTAGATTCTTTTCAGTATATACACATAGAGGTGAGGTAGATTCTCCTCAGTAGATACACATAGAGGTGAGGTAGATTCTCCTCAGTAGATACACATAGAGGTGAGGTAGATTCTCCTCAGTAGATACACATAGAGGTGAGGTAGATTCTCCTCAGTGTATATACACATAGAGGTGAGGTAGATTCTCCTCAGTATATACATATAGAGGTGAGGTAGATTCTCCTCAGTATATATACATAGAGGTGAGGTAGATTCTCCCCAGTATATACACATAGAGGTGAGGTAGATTTTCCTCAGTATATACACATAGAGGTGAGGTAGATGGTTCTCAGTATATACAGATAAAGGTGAGGTAGATGCTTCTCAATATACACATAGAGGTGAGATAGATTCTCCCCAGTATATACACATAGAGGTGAGGTAGAATCATTTATGGTTTCTGAGAAAAGAACTATCCTATGTAGTTTTGCACAGTTTACATAGTAACATAGTATGTTAGGCTGAATGAAAACAATATCCATCTAGTTCAGCCTGTTTCAACCTCCTTGTTGATCCAGAGGAAGGCAAAAACCCCAAGAGGCAGAAGCCAATTAGCCCTTTTGAGGGGAAAATTCCTTCCCAATTCCATAATGGCAGTCAGAATAATCTCTGAATCAACCTCTGATAGTTCCTACCTGTCTGTAAGACCTGGATCAACAACCCGCTGGTCACCTAATGTCTATATCCTGTAATATCATAGCGCTCTAGAAAGACATCTACTCCACTCTTCAACTCCTCTATGGATTTTGCCATCGCCACGTCCTCAGGCAGAGAGTTCCACAGTCTCACTGCTCTTACAGTAAAGAACCCCCTTCTGTGTTGGTAATGGAACCGGCTTTCTTCTAGACTTACGGATGCCCTCTTGTTACCGTTGCAGTCCTGGGTATAAACAGCTCATGGGAGAGATCCTTGTATTGTCCCCTATTGTATTTATACGGAGTTATTTGGTCCCCCCCTTAGCCGTCTTTTTTCCAGGGTAAGTAATCGCAATTGGGATAGCCTATCTTGGTATTCCAGTCCCCTCATTCCATGTATTCATTTAGTTGCCCTTCTTTGAACCCCCTCAAGCACTGCTACATTTTTCCTGAGTACTGGTGTCCAGAATTGTATGCAGTATTCCATGTGGGGCCTGATAAGTGCCTTATATAGTGGAAGAATAATGTTCTCGTCCTTCACCCCTATACCTCTTTTAATGCACCCCAAGACTTAATTTGCTTTTGCAGCAGCTGGCTGGCATTGGTTGTTCCAGTTAAATCTACAATCCACTAGTACCCCCAGGTCTTTTTCCATATCACTTTTCCCTAACAGTACCCCATTTAGTGTATATTGGTGACATCCGTTTCTCCTGCCCATGTGCATAAACTTACATTTATCAATATTGAACTTCATTTGCCATTTTTCTGCCCAAGCCTCCAGCTTATCTAGGTCCGTTTGTAGCTGTACATTGTCCTCCGTTGCATTAACCCTTTCCAATCCACTGTCTGACGTCTAAAGACATTATGATTTAAGGCTGCACAGCTCCGATGTTGAAAGATGTTTGTCGGGGTTCTCTTACTGTATATTGCCAGCCTCTCTGCTTTCGGAGCCCATCCAATGTGTCACCTCATGCAGTACTGGCTTTAGCCAGCAGATAGCGCCGTTGTATAACAGCAGAAAAAGAGTAAGGCCCCTAGGAAAACCAGAATACAAATTGGATTGGAAAGGGTTAATTATCTTGTATAATTTTGTGTCAGCTGCAAATATTGATATTTTACTGTGTCGTCCCTCTATCAGGTCGTTGATAAATATATTGAACTGAATGGGGCCTAATACTGATCCCTGTGGCACCCCGCTAGCGACGGTGGCCCAATCAGAATACGAACCATTTATTACCACCCTCTGCTTTCTATCTCCAAGCCAGTTCTTTACCAGTTCTTCAGATACATACGTTTTAGCCCAGTCCAAGCTTTCTCATTTTATATATCAATCTATTATGTGGCACGGTGTCAAATGCTTTAGAGAAGTCCAGATATACAAGATCAATAGACTCTCCCAGGTCCAGTCTAGAACTTACTTCATCGTAGAAGCTGATCAGATTGCTCTGATATGATTGAGTGAGTTAGTCAGTGAGGGCTTTCGCCTTGAGATATATAGAGATAGCTAGATTCCATTACATAATGAAAATATGAAAAAATAAAAGAAGACTCTCCATCAGGTGTGTATGATTAAGTAATATGTCCTACGGCTTAAATATCATGCTTGGCTAGTTCTCTGACATCCCCTTGAGAAAGGGCTGTCACGAAAAGCACATTAGAGGTGTGCAAGTCTAAGGTTTCATATATATTATGTCCATGTCATTACCCTTATATATTTACTCTCGGTATTGTGCCATCCATCGCCTCTCTTTTTATCCATTTCATATCTATGTGCTACTTATTTATTTATTTTTTGTATTCCATGTTGATATGGAGCAAATGATTGGGAGTGGCATATCTTGGGTTTCTTTTCATGATGATTATAAATTACCTTTTTTCCAGTCTTCTCTTGGCAGTCTTCATGGTTTTGTCCCTGTGTTTCTATTAATATTTATTTTTTATCAGTTTTGTATTAATAAAGGTTTATATTTTTAACTTACGGTAGTTTTAGTATCAGTTTGTGGATTTCTCTTTTGGTGTCTCAGACTGATATGTTTTTTGGCAAATGATTCAGTATAATTTGTATTTTATTCATTTAAATCCCTACTCATTCTGGGCTTAGCGCTCCACTTGGCTATCCTATCAATGATTGACAATCTTCCTAGTATAAGTGCACATACTCAGAGAGCTCTCAATCACTGATAGGACCACCCACCAGACTAGCGTAGAAAGAGCTAGTTCCATTTAAATGGAAAAAAAATACTAGTTAAAATTTAATCTTTTCCCACAAAACTATATATCTGCCTGCTCCTTGTGATCACACGGGCTACAATGCTACAAATCACATGAATGTGAATCCCATGTTTTCCTATGGGTTCCTTCACACATGCGATGTTTTGTAGCATGCAACAACCCGACACAAAAACCTCGCGGGTCCAGCGATATGCTCGCGAATCATGAGTTTTTGTAGCCCATGTTTCCCTATGCAGCCTTCCTCTCTGTTGCATCGCATCACACGAAAACACGATTTTCATGTGATGCAACTTTGACAGTAGGAAATCCTACTGTCAAACCCTAAACTGAGCCCTAGCTGCTTGAAAAAAAACCAAAAACACATACATCACCTTAGAAGCGCTGTCTGGCGCTGCTGCAGCTTCCTCTCCGTCCCTGTCACTGTTTCCCTTCATCTCTTTTGGTAGGGGATTAAAAATTCCCCGCCTCCTAAAAGCGCTGGCTGTGATTGGCTGATGCTTAGCCAATCACAGCCACCCCTCGATGAACCAATCATATTCATCGAGCGCTGGCTGTGATTGGCTGAGCGTCAATCCTTGGCCAGCAGAGATGAAGAGAAACAATGCTGGGGAACGAGAAGAAGCTGCGGCGGAACCCCAGAAAGCACCTCTATGTAATGTATACTTTTTTTTCTGCAGCTATAGCATATTTTCGGAGTAGGGCTTATATTTCAAGCCCCCCCACACCCCTCCTGAAAATCCTTGCATGTAGTGCTACAAAATCGCGGTATCACTGTGAGAAATCGCAGCGATATTGCATTGACCAGTGATGCGATATCGCTGCGATGCCGTGTCACCTGTGTGAAGGAGGCCTTATAGTCAGCAGCCAGACATGGATATACTGCCTTCCTAGCCTGCCTATGCATTCCCAAGTCAAGAGCCAAGGTGTGAGGTAAAGCATAATGATTGAGTTACAGACCTTAACCACCCAAATAGTTAGGAGTTCAATATGTGCTCCTTTCCTGCACATGTGCAGGGAAATAGAGCATGCTGCATATTTCCTTTTTTTGCACGACCGAAATGCTAAATACATGCATGTGAACTAAGCCATTGAATGGGTTCTTTTCTCTGCATATTGCAAATTTTGAGTGTGCAAATACGCTCATGTGAATCTGGCCGAAGTCAAAATTTCCTGGCTAGTGTTGTGATTGACTGTCACTTATGCTGTCTAAATCTGATGACTAGACCTGAACGAGTTGGGTCACAGCGGGATACTATTGTTTCAGCTCTATCCCACTCCTTGATGACTGGCGTGGTATGAAGAACAGAGTGGTCCAGCTCTGTTCTCCATACCCTGCTTGGAGCACTCGGCTGCATAACACCCGGGCGCTCTGTGCAGAGAATAGCTGGATGCAGAAGACAAGCGGGGCCACCCGCTTTAAGCGTCGTGTCCATTTACAGTGCAAGGTGATCGAGCAGAGGATGCAGAAGACAAGCGGGGCCACTTGTCTTGTGCATACAGCTATTCTCTGCACGGAGCGCCCGGGTGTTATACAGCCGGGGCGCTCCAAGCGGGAAACAGCTGTATACACAAGACAAGCGGCCCCGCTTGTCTTCTGCATCCTCCACTCGGAGCGCAAGGTGATCGCTCAACGTTTGAGAGATCACCTTGCACTGTAAATGGACACGAAGATTATCGCTCAAAAGACCTCTTTTGAGCAATAATCGTTGTCTAAATGGGCATTTACTTTAGTTTCTCTGTATCAATAACAAAAATTTTTGCTAAAGTCAACATACGTTTGTTTGCTGTGGAAAGGCACATCAAATGTGAGATCTTTTTTTTTGCTTGTTTGTTTTTACAGTGGAGCAATAGCCGGAAATCCTTTAGGTATAGACCGAGAACTTCTTCGTAAAGGTACAATTTAATGTTTTTTTTATGTACAGTATTGATTTTTTGGGGTAAAGCTAAAATTCCTAGCTCTCTCATTTTGTGATTATCTCTTGTGTGGAAGTTAACATACACAGAAAAATTAGTAGCCAATGGATTTATTCTTAAATGCATAATTCTATGGATTAGTTTATAGTGTGGGTAGCTTCTTCATATGTAAGACATCTTGTTGAAGGTAGGATCATTCTGACTTCTCATATCCTTCTAGCAAGAAAATATATACATCACAATGCCATATTTACATTTTCCAAAGTAACTGAGTTTGATAGATGAAAGGCATTATGCTTTACATTCTGAACCACCAATAGCAAAATTGTGGACATGGGTGAAGTACATTTCTCAGTGTAAGGCCAAGCTCACACAGCTGTATGCAGAATCTGCTGCGGGCCTCCTACAGCAGATTCCAGCTGTGAGCCCGGTCATGACCCTGCGTATGATGGCGTAATTGTATTGCGTATGACCACGTACTCATGCAGGGAGTCATGCCCAGAACAGCTTTTTTTCTTTGTTTTGTATTTCTGGCGCCGTCACTTAGTGATGATGCGGGTAGCTGAAGCCCATACGCAGTGTAAATGCAAAAAGGGGGTGTGGATATATCCGCGACCATAGAGTACAATGGGCTCTAAGTCGCGGATATCCGTGGGAAAATAGAACATGCGGCGATCTATTTTTCACGAGCAGATTACACAAATCCGACTCGCTAATTTGAGCGGAACTGCATAATCCACTGCATTTGTTTGATCTGCCTACTACCGCAGGTCAATCACCCGCGGAATCTGCAATTACTATCCACTTCTGTCAGACCCCCGCCCCCCCTAACATGTCAGTTTATTAAATATTTGAATTTCCTATGATAAAATAATTTTGGGGTATCTCCTCTTTGAACTTTTTATTGTGCTGCTCCTGATTATTCCTCCTGGAAATGTATGAATAAATTCCTCACTCAATAAGTTGGGACCCTACACAGTCTGATACTGGCACACTGATTGGACAGTGTCAGAGCATGTAGGAATGCTCTTTTGACAAGGGAAACGGTAACTCCCAGTTGTCCATTAAGTCTTACATTTTCAGGAGGAATAACTGAGGAACCAAGCAATACAGACCTCTAAGAAAGATGCTCCAGAACTACTATTCCATTGAGAATGCAAGTATTTAAGAAAACAGATGTGACAGGGGAACTGACAGGTCCTCCTTACCACAAATTTACTTTTTGGTAACCAAATGACAGTCTTGCATACATATGATACAGGTCAGGTGTACATCATCACCAATAGGCTCTCATGTTTATACACATAAATTCCATATACAGGAGTCCGGCTTTTGTGAGATAGTTCCTGCTTTTAGTCAAATAAACTTGTGCTCATGACAAACAGACAGAGTACGCGTTTCGGTTCATATAGAACCTTGAACCGTTCTATGTGAACCGAAACGCGTACTCTGTCTGTTTGTCATGAGCACAAGTTTATTTGACTAAAAGCAGGAACTATCTCACAAAAGCCGGACTCCTGTATATGGAATTTATGTGTTTAACCAAAGCCAAAGCAGCCGGATGGCAATGTGAAGGCGTGTGAGTATACCTGCCGACAGGAACAGAGCTGCAGCACATAAAGCAAGGTGGGACAATTTACTATTTGCTCTATCTCATGTTTATAATACAAAACAAACAAAAAAAAATATTTTTTTTTTCTTCTTCTTTGCTGGCTTTTTCTGTATAGAGAAACATAGTTGACTTTCTCCAAGCAGTTAAAAAAAGATAGACCGAGGCCAAAATGATACCCTATTTACATCCATTGAAGTCTTTTGTTTGGTGTATGCACAAGTTTTCTTGGGGCAATTTTTGAACTTAAGGCCGAAGCGCAATGGGAGAAGAGCCTCATTTAGATTTTAGAGTATAGGCGGGCATGTCTTTGGCTGAGTATACTAGTTTTACAACATTTCTAAATGTGTATTCTCAGCACATCACCTTCTTATATTTTTTCTGAAACATGTAGACAAAAACATATAGGAGTAACTAATAACTTTTTAAAAGGAAAGAACAAAGGGGTCGTACCACAATCACAAATTATCACATATCCACAGTGTGGGTCTTACTGCTGAGACCTCCGATGATCTTGAGAACTGGGTCCCGTATCCCCCTCTGTCTGTCAATGGGGGAGTTATTTATCCCCCCCCCCCCCACCTCACTGTGAATGGAGCGCTGACTGAGCATGTGCAGTTGGCGTTCTATTCATTTCAGTAGGGCTTATGGAAATAACGCAGTGGGTTTCGCTCAGGTATCTTTGCAGTCCCATTGAAAGTGATTGCAGCGTTAGTGTGCTTGCACAGCCATCGCTCCAGCCTCCTAACTGTGGGGGAAAGGAGGGGGTTTCGGTATCCTTTCAATGAGGAGGATGGGGGACATGAGAACCCTGTTTTTATGATCCGCAGGGGTCTCAGTAGTTAGATTCCCACTAATCGGCAGGTTATCCCCTATTCTGTAAGGAGATAACCTGCAATTGTGGTACATTATATAGGATGCTTTGTAGGGACATTTTTTTATATTAAATCAACTCACCAGTGATGTCAAAGTGTTGTCATTGTTATGTTCTTGGTGTCGTCATGCTAAATCAGGTTTCACTTAAAGTATCTTAAATCCTCTACATTTATTAACAGAACTTAACTTTCACTCGATGAGCCTGAACAGCATGGATGCTACCAGTGAGCGTGATTTCATAGGTAAAAAAGGCAACTTTCTCACTTTCTCTGTAGATCTAAATATTCTATTATATTCTGATATACCTAGAGCTACATATGAAACTATATCTATTGAGTTATTTAATTTCTGTATGTTTGTCCACCATTAGTAGCAGAAAATGTGTGTACTATCTATCTATCTATCTATCTATCTATCTATCTATCTATCTATCTATCTATCTATCTATCTATCTATCTATCTATCTATCTATCTATCTATCTATCTATCTATCTATCTATCTATCTATCTATCTATCTATCTATCTATCTATCTATCTATCTATCTATCTATCTATCTATCTATCTATCTATCTATCTATCTATCTATCTATCTATCTATCTATCTATCTATCTATCTATCTATCTATCTATCTATCTATCTATCTATCTATCTATCTATCTATCTATCTATCTATCTATCTATCTATCTATCTATCTATCTATCTATCTATCTATCTATCTATCTATCTATCTATCTATCTATCTATCTATCTATCTATCTATCTATCTATCTATCTATCTATCTATCTATCTATCTATCTATCTATCTATCTATCTATCTATCTATCTATCTATCTATCTATCTATCTATCTATCTATCTATCTATCTATCTATCTATCTATCTATCTATCTATCTATCTATCTATCTATCTATCTATCTATCTATCTATCTATCTATCTATCTATCTATCTATCTATCTATCTATCTATCTATCTATCTATCTATCTATCTATCTATCTATCTATCTATCTATCTATCTATCTATCTATCTATCTATCTATCTATCTATCTATCTATCTATCTATCTATCTATCTATCTATCTATCTATCTATCTATCTATCTATCTATCTATCTATCTATCTATCTATCTATCTATCTATCTATCTATCTATCTATCTATCTATCTATCTATCTATCTATCTATCTATCTATCTATCTATCTATCTATCTATCTATCTATCTATCTATCTATCTATCTATCTATCTATCTATCTATCTATCTATCTATCTATCTATCTATCTATCTATCTATCTATCTATCTATCTATCTATCTATCTATCTATCTATCTATCTATCTTGGTTGTTTTAATCCAATTCTTGTTTAATTATGCTCAGGGCACCTCTCTGTGAAACAGTGTTATCCCATTTTAGCGATCCCATCGTGACCATGTATTACAAAAGCTGTTGAGCTGGTAAAATGATGCTTGAATCCTAGGAAAGTCACAGTTGCCATATACTGCGAAATTACCATGGCAGCTCATCCATATTCATCTCCTTTGGAATTTATTAGGCAAACTATTTATTGTATTTTTCTGCATTGTGTCTTGTATCTGGTCACCATTCACGTATATACATTTGAATTTATTTCAGCTG